>NC_074671.1:66610245-66760231 GCF_029448725.1 Salvelinus fontinalis | reverse complement strand
CATCTGACTGCGCTGTCCACTGTCATCAGCCCAGCCAGTCAATGTATAAACTTGATCTCCACTATAAAAAGCATCTGGACATTCTCACATTTCTTTTAGACTAACATTTAGTGTTCAACACTTGGAGATTTGACAGGGAGGCAGTGTTTCTCAGCCAGTCGAAATCGTGATTCAGCTGGCATCACTTTTATGGATATATACAAAGAAATGTCAATTGAAAAAAGGTATATAATAAACAGCTTTTAGAAAAAGTCTCTCTCTCTCTCTCAACGTGACATCAAGAGACAGGTTGGAATGTCTGACTGATGGTGGTGTTTGAATTTATGGATAAAATTTGGGATGTGATTGTTTGCGGGACAAAGGTCCAAAATTCCCGCACAATCCGGGACATGTGGTCACCCTATTCCCAGGTGAATGGGGAGGCACAGAAACTCACATCAATACCTTTGTCAGCTAACATTGAATCTAAGAATTGATGCTATAGCTAGCAATCAATAGGAAACTGACTGAACCACTCAAAAGGTCCCCAGCTTTCCAAATGGACATTTGTTGTGAGGGCCGAGATGCCCATTCATTTACTTTTGTTCGCTACATGTCGGGGATGTTATTCACGATGACATATTGTTCTGTCTTACGATTCTCGAGCATGAAACTGCACAGAGGATGCGTGACTATATTGACAAAAAACTGATTCCATGAGATTGACTGGTGGGCAAAAAAAAACAGCCTTTGTTGACTTTCTTTGTAATGAAAAGAAACTACGTCCCGTTGCCTATGTAAATTACATATTTGGGAAACTGAACGAACTGAACGCAAGCATGCAGGAGAAATACAAAACATTCTACAGATGAGTGACCGATTCAGTGGATTCAGAGAAAATATTTATTACTGGAGAGAAATCTGTTTGACTGTTATCCTGCCTCTGTTGACATGCCGGTAAGTGAAATTAAATGCTTCAAGAGCCATTATTGTCACACCCTGATCTGTTCCACCTGTCCTTGTGCTTGTCTCCACCCACTCCAGGTGTCACCCATCTTCCCCATTATCCACTGGGTATTTATATCTGTGTTTTCTGTCTGTCTGTCTGTGCCAGTTTGTCTTGTTTTGTCAAGTCAACAAGCATGTTATACCGTGCGCCTACTTTTTCCTTCTCTGTTTTTTGCTAGTCCTCCGTGTTTTGACCCTTGCCTGCCTTGACTCTGAACCCGCCTGCCTGACCATACTGACTGCGCTGACCTCGGGCCTGCCTGCCACTCTGTACCTCCTAGACTCTGACCTTATGATCTTTTGCCTGTCCATGACCATTCTCTTGCCTGCCCCTTGGATACTAATAAATATCAGAGCCTTGAACCATTTGCCTCCCATGTCTGCATCTGGGTCTCGCCATGACCGAATGCTGCAGATAATGCATTTTGGTTCCTGACCCAAAGGGAATAAATATCCTGCCGTCTCCCTCTGAGTATTAAAACTCATGGTACCCTTTGACAGCTCATATCTGTGTGAGGCTGGATTTAGTGTACTAGTCTGCATTAAAACCAAGTAACGTTCCAGGTTGGAAGTGACAGCAGAGATGAGGGGAGCATTGTAAACCACACCCCCTGACTTTGAGAAGATCCAAAGCAACATGCATCAACATGCATCAAGTATGTCTCCTATCTCATTAGTGGTGGTGAGATAAGAGACATTATGTCAGACAAATTTACAATTGACTATCATAGTCCCACATTAAAAGTATGTGATGGTGAATTGAGAAGACAATCAGAAACACTGTTAGAATGTTTTGCTACTGACTGCCATAGCCCATCTTAATTACTACAAAAAAATTAACATGGTTGGGGTCTCGAGAATGATCAGATATCAAAATGGGGTCATGGGCCAAAAAAGTTTGGGAACCCCTCCATAGGTCAGAGTGTGGTCAGTAAAAAGGGAGATTAGAGCAACTAGCTACTCACCATCAGCACAGCGAAGTTAGTGGTGTGATTACAGAAACATCGCAGGCCGTCTTCTGAGTGGTTGACTTTGGAGCAGCCAAAGGTGCTCCAGTCTTTCAATGTGTAGTTCCATGACACGCAGGCAAAGTCATGGAGGGAGGCGTTGGGGACAACCTGAGAAGTGAGAACAGAAACAAACTCACTGTAAATCCTTCAGCAAAAACACATGCATTCACAGTATTCCTTATTTAAAAAATAATCATAAAGTATATTGTGAAATACAACAGGTCATTAAGCACATGTGGGAAATAATTATTATTGATCATATTATATACAAGACAACATATGCTTCCTGGTTCACTATCAAAAACTTGCTTCCCTGTTCACTGGCCAAAATATAAGCGGCAATGGAAAACTTTGATCAGGGTTGTCAAACTTGTTCCATGCAGGGCCTAGTGTCTGCTGGTTTAAGTCTTTTCCTTTCAATTAAGACATAGACAACCAAATGAGGGGAGTTCCTTACTACTTCATCAATCAAGTACAAAAGAGAAGCGAAAACCCACAGCAACTCAACCTTCCGTGGAATGAGTTTGACACATGTGACTTAGATAATGGTTAACTTCCCATGTATGTATCCCAGGGAATTTGGACCGCTATGCATTTATTGATTCTAAGAGAAATCTTACTGTGGGCTTGAAGAGCATTTCAACATGTAACCCAGACACCTGTCCCAGGTTAGCAGAGATGACCCTTCTGCTGGTCCCTGAAGAAGCTCTGAAAGCCCTGGACCTGAAGAACCGGTCGTTTTGGTAGAGTACAAAACCAATGGAGTGGTTTGTGTTTTTACTACGTAAAACTGAGTGGAGTGAGGGAGAAAGAGGGAGAAAGAGAGAGGGGGGCGAGAGAGATTGTTGTTCATATCAGGACTTCATATACATAGTAGCTTGACCTTGCCTTATAGGCTTATCTCATGTGACTCAACTTTATTGGACAATCAATATTTGTGGCACTGCTTACCGGATTTCGACGACCACAAAGAGCAGTTAAGTTATCTCGGTGAAAGCGGTATAAGAAAGGATACATTATGTTTGCATACCAACATTGACTCACCTGGTGGGAATTTTATGACAATCTGGACATCAGTAGAACCTCCATTGTCAGCTATCAGTTCAGAGGTATTGGTGTTGAGATGAATTCTGTTGGCCACAAAATTACCAGATCTTCCTGGAGAAGGAGATTCATTTGATTTAGCAATTTAAAGCAGAACAATATAGTGTTACTTCTGTACTTGTTTGTAGTACAACAAATCAAATCCATACCAAACCTTACTGACCAACAGAGGAGAAACATTAGAAAAATGAGAAGTTTTACCCAGTCTGTCAATACAGATTTAAACTATCACTTTAAATGCCAGTCTGTAGGTTTACTAGCAGTCCCACTCACCAGTCAGAGCAGTAAACTGGATCCCTACTGTGTCACTTGGTACTTGGACAGACTGGACTGCCAGGTTGGGCTGAACCACCAATGATACATTACTGTGCTGGTCCAGGGAAAACTTCTCCAGGGTCTCTGTGAGCCTGGGAGAGAAACACAGAAAAACATTAGTTTACATGCACCCATACAGACACGCACTGAGGCACACGTACACACATAAATTCAAATATATGCAGAAACACACACCACCACACACGCACGCTCACACAGACAAACACACTCAGTACAAACACAGTACTTTTGGACAGCGACTCTCTCCTGTGAACTCTCCTCACTGGAATTCAGCAGCTGACTGATGGTTGTTACAGCTGCCACTGCGATGTCCTGCAACATGATCAAAACCAGGGGATGACCCTCAAGTGTTCAAATCACTGCAGTAACAACCTCACGTTTCTCTCCAGAACATGTCATAGTACGATTTGATTTCAAAACATGTTTTACCTCTGTGATATTTGCAGACAGAAGCAGCGTGTTAGCTATCTGAGCTGCTGTGGTGATGTTGTCAGCTGACAGCTGCTCTGGTTGGGAGGTCAGGATCTGAGTACTGAAGGCTAACTCTAGTAAATCACCTGAACTACTGGAGATCTGAATAGAGACAGACAAGGATTTATATTTTAGTATTGTTTTTCAACAGAACATTGTGCAAGTGGAAGTGAAGTTGCTCTACCAACTGTGAGTACATTTCAATATTAAAATAGTCAGTACTATCTCTGTGGATCAGTTGGTAGAGCAAGGCGCTTGCAACGCCAGGGTTGTGGGTTTCATTCCCACGGGGGACCTGTCACGACTCCGACCGAAGCCGGCTCCCCTTCCCGTTCGGGTGGCGCTCGGCGGTCGTCGTCGCCGGCCTACTAGCTGCCACTGATTATTTTCTCCCCCTCCTTATGTGTTTATTGATTACACCCGTTTTGAGTTTGTTGTAATTAGTTGGGCATTATTAGTCAGCCGGCCCGCCCGTTTCTTTGTGCGGGATTGATTATTGTAAGCCTGGTGTTTGATACAGACAAACGTGTTGGTTTATGTTTGTGTATAGTGCTGGACTGTTTTCGTTCCCCGTGTCTGGGGCAGTTTGTTTTGAGCACCCAGTGTTTAGTGGGGTGGACGTGGTTCACCGTGTGCGCATTAAAAGAGCACTATAATTGAAATCTCTGTTTTCCTGCGCCTGACTTCACACTCACGACACCCAGTACCTTACAGGACCAGTATGAAAATGTATGCAGTTGCTACTCTAAGTCGCTCTTGATAAGAGAGTCTGCTAAATTACTAAAATGTCCCAAACACCGTAATGTGAAACACAACAAATAAAAAATAATGTTCCTCATCAACTGTTAAGCAGAATAAAGGAACAGAATAGATGAGCTGAAGGTAAGAGCCAGTTGTTACTGATCTCCAGACTGTAAGATCTACTCCTCATAATGATGACCTAAGTAACGCAACATTGAGACTTGTCAAATATCAGGATCATAAAAAATATGCTTATTGACTTACATTTCCTTGAATGTCACTGAGGGTAAATTCACACTGCAGCTCATGAGGAGAACCAAACATTGGAGATCCAGTGTCATTTAAACATCTTGCTGAGGCTCTTGGTAAACCGGCTGGAGGAACCAAGTTAAGCAGATACTCAAGATTTTGTGTTATCTATTACAACATTAATTAGGACTGTAACAGATGAATAAATTTTCCTCATTTTAGGTGAATAAAAGTAATACCACTGGTTGTCTTCTCATCACACAACTCTTTTGAATAAGCAGACCAGCCAACCGTTGTTCTTGGGTAGGAGAATTGACCAATGATGGTGGAATTGCAGAAATTCCCTATCGAAGGAAAATGCATTTCAACATTGACCAAATTTATGACTGAATATGAAATATACATTCTGAATGAGAGATCCAGGGAAAAGTGTTGTAGACTCAATGTGAGATCCAGGGTTAGGTATAGTAGTGTAGTGGTGTGTACTGTGAATGTGAGATCCAGGGTTAGGTATAAAAGTGTAGTGGTGTGTACTGTGAATGTGAGATCCAGGGTTAGGTATAAAAGTGGAGTGGTGTGGAGTGGAGTCTGAATGGTAGATCCAGGGTTAGGTATAGTAGTGTAGTATTGTGCAGGAGTCTGAATGGTAGATCCAGGGTTAGGTATAGTAGTGTAGTATTGTGGAGGAGTCTGAATGGTAGATCCAGGGTTAGATATAGTAGTCTAGTTTTGTGCAGGAGTCTGAATGGTAGATCCAGGGTTAGATATAGTAGTGTAGTATTGTGCAGGAGTCTGAATGGTAGATCCAGGGTTAGGTATAGTAGTGTAGTATTGTGGAGGAGTCTGAATGTGAGATCCAGGGTTAGGTATAGTGTAAGTGTGAGGATTTACCCTCTGAACAGGTCTCTCCGGTCCACTCATCAGGACAGATACAGACTCCACTCTGCAGCTCACCACCATTGATACAGACCAGAGGAGGGTTTGTGGTGGTAGAGGTGGTGGTGGAGATGGTGGTGGTGGTGGTAGGAGAGGTGGTGGTAGAGGTGATGGTAGAGGTGGTGGGGAGACTGGTACTGGTGATAGGGATAGAGGTAGGGTAACCAGTAGTTGGAAGACCAGTAGTAGTTAGGTATTCGGTACTTGGAGTGTCAGTAGTTGGAGTGTCAGTAATTGTAGGCTCAGGGGTTATGAGGGAATCAGTAGTTGTAGGGTCAGGGGTTATGAGAGAATCAGTAGTTGTTTGTTCAAGGGGTGCATCAGTAGTTGTTTGTTCAAGGGGTGCATCAGTAGTTGTTTGTTCAAGGGGTGCATCAGTAGTTGTTTGTTCAAGGGGTGCATCAGTAGTTGTTTGTTCAAGGGGTGCATCAGTAGTTGTTTGTTCAAGGGGTGCATCAGTAGTTGTTTGTTCAAGGGGTGCATCAGTAGTTGTATGTTCAAGGGGTGCATCAGTAGTTGTATGTTCAAGGGGTGCATCAGTAGTTGTATGTTCAGGTGGTGCATCAGTAGTTGTATGTTCAGGTGGTGCATCAGTAGTTGTATGTTCAGGTGGTGCATCAGTAGTTGTATGTTCAGGTGGTGCATCAGCACTTGTATGTTCAGGGGTTAATGATGCATCAGTAGTTGGAGTGTCAGTAGTTGTAGTGACAGTTGCTTCGTCAGTAGTTGACGTGTCAGTAGTTGACGTGTCAGTAGTTGGAGAGTCAGTAGTTGACGCGTCAGTAGTTGGAGTGTCAGTAGTTGACGTGTCAGTAGTTGGAGTGTCAGTAGTTGACGTGTCAGTAGTTAACGTGTCAGTAGTTAACGTGTCAGTAGTTAGAGAGTCAGTAGTTGGAGAGTCAGTAGTTGGAGTGTCAGTAGTTATATGGCCATCAGTAATTGGAGTGTCAGTAGTTGGAGTGTCAGTAGTTATAGGGCCATCAGTAATTGGAGTGTCAGTAGTTGGAGTGTCAGTAGTTATAGGGGCATCAGTAGTTGGAGTGTCAGTAGTTGGAGTGTTAGTAGTTATAGGGGCATCAGTAGTTGGAGAACCAGGGGTTAAATGGGTAGTAGTAGTTGGGGGGTCAGGGGCTATAGAGGAAGTAGTAGTTGGAGGGTCAGGGGTTAAATGGGTAGTAGTAGTTGGGGGGTCAGGGGCTATAGAGGAAGTAGTAGTTGGAGGGTCAGGGGTTAAATGGGTAGTAGTAGTTGGGGGGTCAGGGGCTATAGAGGAAGTAGTAGTTGGAGGGTCAGGGGCTATAGAGGAAGTAGTCGTTGGAGGGTCAGGGGTTAAAGGGGCAGCAGTAGTTGGGATAGTTATGTCAATGGTGGTTGTAATGGCAGAGGATGTGGTGAGATCCACCTGTGGCAAAGAAACTGACAAAAAATTAAGAACTCAGTAAACCACATAAACAAGAATACATAGTGTCAGTTGCTTTAATCATAGGAGGTGATCCATGCTGTTCCAGTTTCATTGTGTCTGCATCAGTGTAGAAATATTTTCTACTGTACTTTGACAGAAATACATCTTTATCACTGCCAATAAACGGTAGAGAGTTGATAAAAGGCTATTCTGTTATCAACTGAATCTAAGACCTGACAGTAGTCGATTCACAGTCAATAGTGTCTGCATAAAAATAAACTGAAACAATGTCTTAATAGACTAATGTATTCTTCACAGCAAACAGACAAAACATTGATCAATCATTGACAATAAACAACACTTTTAAATACTTAAACCAAACTGTAAACACAGTAAGGTCACATATTGGTAATAATCAATTGATACGTTAAATGAATCATACATTTTTGCACATCTGAAGTGAAAGCAAATTTCCTACCCAATTCTCAATCATACAAGAAACTTAACATCATACACTGAGTATACCAAACATTACGAACACACTCCAACAGACACACACCCTTCTGTCCTCAGAACAGCCTCAATTTGACAGGGCATGGACTTTACAAGGTGTCGAAAGCTTCCCACAGTTGTGTCAAGTTGGCTGGATGTCCTTTGGGTGGTGGACCATTCTTGATACAAACTGTTGAGCGTGAAAAACCCAGCAGCGTTACAGTTCTTGAGACAAACGGGTGCGCCTAGCACCTACTACCTACTATACCCCTGTCACGTTCGTTCTCCTCGCCTGAGGAGGTGCATGGATCGGATCAATACGCAGAGTGATATGAGTACATCTTCTGTTATTAGAGATGAAGACGAAACGAACAATATACAAACTAATACACAAAAGTGAAGCTACAAACGAAAGTGCACACACAGCTACTAACGTTAGACATAGACAATTACCCACAAACACCTAAAGCCTATGGCTGCCTTAAATATGGCTCCCAATCAGAGACAACAATAAACAGCTGTCTCTGATTGAGAACCAAACCAGGCAACCATAGACTTTCCTAAACCTCTCTACTGAACACAACCCCATACATCTTCAAAACCCCCTAAACAATACACACACCCTAAACTAGACAAAACACACAACCATCCCATGTCACACCCTGACCTAACTAAACTAATAAAGAAAATCAATATAACAAAGGCCAGGGTGTGACAACCCCGTTCAAAGGCACTTACATCTTTTGTCTTTCTCATTCACTCTATGAATGGCACACAAACACAATCCTTATCTCAAGGCTTTAAAATCCTTCTTTAACCTGTCTCCTCCCCTTTATCTACACTGATTGAAGTGGATTTCACAATTGACATTAATAAAGCATCATAGCTTTCACCTGGATTCACCTGGCCAAACTGTCATGGAAAGAGCAGGTGATCTTAATGTTTTGTACACTCAGTGTAGTCTGAACATCTTAAATCACCCTGAATGAATCGAATATAGAGCAAGTCTTACCTGTAGCAAAGACAGCCATAATCCATAGCTCCTTCATCTCTGCTGTTTCCAGTCACCCAGTGTCAGCAGACTGCACATTATTAGGACGTCTGTTGGTCTAATGTTGTGCTGCTCTCCACCTGTCACAGAGACTGCAGTAACGTGCAGATACCAGTTAATGATTTACTATTGAAATTAAGGGGGAAGTACTGTACTTTGGCTCCAACACAACCCATGTTGTCAACAGGGTCAGTAAAGACACACACAAGTAGATCAGCTACATGACAGGATGAATAAAATGGATACACATGGATGGATATTGTGAGGACCAGTCAACCAATAGCATTACCCTTCTCTCTGCAAAACATTCTTAGTTGCACCTGAGAAGATACAGTACATGTTTTGGTAAACAGAACAACTTTCCACTAGAGCAGGTGTAATTAGATCTCCTGATTATAGTTGAAGAATAAAACAAAGTAATGGAAGTGTCTTGGAGGTCTGGATTAGAATGTGAGGACACTAGAGGGTAGACTTCTCTAGAACAGGGTTTCCCAAACTCAGTCCTGGGGCCCTCCTGGGTGGATGTTTTGTTTTCTGCCCAAGCACTACACAGTTAATTAACATAACCAACTCATCAAGATTTGATTATTTGAATCAAACGACATTGAAATGACTCAAACCACATCGAAACTGTGTTGAAATTATAATGGACCTACATTTATAGTCTCTTCACTCTGTCCAGCTTGATGAAAGTCAAATAAAACCTAGACAGTCAGGGAGCCTGGAATATTCCAAAAGCATTGGATAGAGGACTATTTTTAGAAAATGTTGACTGTGAGGAAGTATAATATTTAAAATACAATGGGGGTCATCACTGTCGGCTCACCTGAAAGGTACCTTCTGAGAGCTGGATGGCACTGTAATCGCTACTCCTTCTTCCTCCTTCAAGGAACTCAGAATCACCTTACAGGAATTTGACTGGGTGAAATGGAGCTTCTACAATAAACAGAATAAACAGACACACAATGAACAAGCAGAATATACACGGGCTTTGTATATGTACATACATGTACATACACTTTTTTGGTTACTACATTATTCCATATGTATTATTTCATAGTTTTAATGTCTTCACCATTATTCTACAATGTATTAAAACTAAAGAAAAACCCTTGAATGAGTAGGTGTTCTAAAACTTTTGACCGGTAGTGTATGTAGACACAAACAGAAAAGTTTAGGTCAAAAGTTTTAGAACACCTACTCATTCAAGGGTTTTTCTTTATTTTTACTATTTCCTACATTGTAGAATATTAGTAAAGACATCAAAACTGTCTTGGCTGTCTGCCAACCCCCATGTGTGAAAGTTTGTTGCTGTTTGAAAGACATTGTACACAGAGCAAAGCAGAAACTTAATCCGTTGCCTTACCATGTTCCAGATGTCTTGCAAGGTGAGTGCCCTCTCTCTCACACTCCCCCAGCATGTACAGCTGCCCTGTTTTTTTCTGGCTATTTTTTCTGGCATGCCTGCTTTCTTCCTCAGCCTTTCAGACCTCCCTCTGACATGCCTGTTTTAATTTGGAGACAGGTCAAAAAGCATTAAACATTCATGGAAATTTAGCTAGCTAGCTTGCTGTTGCTAGCTAATTTGTCCTGGGATATAAACATTGGGTTGTTATTTTACCTGAAATACACAAGGTCCTCTACTCTGACAATTAATCCACAGATAAGAGGGTAAACCGAGTTAGTTTATAGTAATCTCTCCTCCTTCAGTCTTCTTCTTCATTGGACTTTATATGGTGGTTGGTAACCAACTTCAAGGTGCATTACCACAACCAACTGGACTGGAGTGTGGACCTCAGTTCATCTTTCAATCACCCACGTGGGTATATGCTCCTAAAAACCAATGAGGAGATGGGAGAGGTGGGACTTGCAGCGCGTCAAGCGTCACAAATAGAACCAAATTCTATTTTAGCGCCTGGCTACACAGACGCTGGTTGACGAGCACAAGCATTTTGGATGCAATGATTGAATAACATCAGTGGCGACCCGTCATTCTCTGCCCCACCTGTTTTGAGCCCCAAATAATTTTCAGCAAAAAGAAATACAAATAAAATATATGTACTTTTTGTGAGGCTTGCGGAGCGTTGCGCTGTAATTGGCTCAGTGTTCTGTCACTCATGGGGACACTACGTCACTGCCAAATCTAAGGGTAGACTTGAAAATTCTATCCCCTTGTGTGCTGCTGTAGAGTTACAGAAGAAGTGCCCATCCAAGAAGGCTCTAGGTCATTGGCCACAGATAAAATGACATCACCTCACGTTGATGGGGCGGCAGGGTAGCCTAGTGGTTAGAGCGTTGGACTAGTACTCGAAAGGTTGCAAGATTGAATCCCCGAGCTGACAAGGTACAAATCTGTTGTTCTGCTCCTGAACAAGGCAGTTAACCCACTGTTCCTAGGCCGTCATTGAAAATAAGAATTTGTTCTTAACTTCTTATGGCTGGGGGCACTTGGATGAATAAGGTGCCCAGAGTAAACTGCCTGCTACTCAGTCCCAGTTGCTAATATATAATATATATTTTCTATCCAAATATTATTAGTATATTTGGATAGAAAACACTCTGAAGTTTCTAAAACTGTTTGAATGATATCTGTGAGTATAACATATGGTAGGCAAAAACCTAGAGAAAATATCCAACCAGGAAGTGGGAAATCTGAGGTTGGTCATTTTTCAACTCATTCCCTATTGAAGATACAGTGGGATATTGGTCATGTTGCACTTCCTAAGGCTTTCACTAGATGTCAACAGTCTTTAGAACCTTGTTTGATGCTTCTACTGTGAAGTGAGGCCGAATGAGAGGGGAATGAGTCAGAAACCTGGCAGAGAGACACGAGCTCGTGACGCGCGTTCATGTGAAAGTTACCTCGCGTTCCATTGCTTTTCTACAGACAAATGAATTCTCTGGTTGGAACATTGTGGAAGATTTATGTTAAAACATCCTAAAGATTGATTCTATACTTCATTTGACATGTTTCTACGGACTGTAACGGAACTTTTGGACTTTTCATCTGCTCGTGAGTCATGAAGTTAGATTACTTGGCTGAACGCGCTAACAACAAGAAGGAATTTGGACATAAATATGGACATTATCGAACAAAACAAACATTTATTGTGGAACTGGGATTCCTGGGAGTGCATTCTGATGAAGATCATCAAAGGTAAGTGAATATTTATAATGTTACTTCTAACTTCTGTTGACTGCACAATATGGCGGATATATTTTTGGCTTGTTTGGGCTCTGAGCGCCGTACTCAGATTATTGCATGGTTTGCTTTTTCCGTAAAGCTTTTTTGAAATCTGACACAGCAGTTGCATTAAGGAGAAGTGTATCTAAAGTTCCATGTATAACACTTGTATTTTCATCAACATTTATAATGAGTATTTCTGTAAATTGATGTGGCTCTCTGCAAAATCACTGGATGTTTTTGGAACTACTGAACATAACACGTCAATGTATACTGATATTTTTCTATATAAATATGAACTTTATCGAACAAAACATACATGTATTGTGTGACATGAAGTCCTATGAGTGTCATCGGATGAAGATCATCAACGGTTAGTGATTCATTCTATCTCTATTTCTGATTTTTGTGACTCCTCTCTTTGGCTGGAAAAATGGCTGTGTTTTTCTGTGACTTGGCTCTGACCTAACATAATCGTTTGTGGTGCTTTCGCTGTAAAGCCTATTTGAAATCGGACACTGTGGTGGGATTAACAAGAAGTGTATCTTTAAAATGGTGTGAAATACTTGTATGTCTGAGGAATTTTAATTATGGGATTTCTGTTGTTTTAAATTTGGCGCCTTGCACTTTCACTGGCTGTTGTCATATCGATCCCGTTAGCGGGATCTCAGCCATAATGACTTTCCTAGTTAAATAAAGGTAAAATAAAAAATAAAATAAAAATATCTACAGTATTTTTGATTGGACTGATGTCAACATCATACTTTCAAAATCTTATCTAGCAGTCATCATCATGAATCAAGTTGACAATCTACTGGCAAATCATTTTTAATCCTTGTCATATGAAAGGAAATAATGAAGAGAAATTAAAGATAAAACGTATCAGTGCTCATTAGCCATTGGACATCAACATTACACAACAAGTTGGAAATCGCAAAGTCATCAATGAGCGGTTTGGAATGTGAGTTCACAACAACTGGGAACTCGGGAAAAATTAGCTACGACTGGGAAAATACGTTTTAAACTTTCATCCAACTCGGAATTGTAAATCGGGAACTGTGATCTATTACTAGAGCTACGAACTGAAGATCACTGACATCATCATGATTCAAAAAAAAATTCCTGAGTTCCCAGTTGTCTTCAAAGCACCATAAATCCAGATAATTCCAAACTTTAAGTTTGATGACCGCAGCTCCACCCTCCTGTTCAAGTGAGCACAGCACAACAAGGTGAGTCCAAAAATGTGTTGCATGCTGCTGCATAAATTATGTAATATGCCAGGGAGATATGTATACTGTAGCTAAGAAAATAATACTAAGTGTATGTTGTGTAGTAAGCTGTTAATAGCCCATGAGGCTCACCCTAATAATTTGGTCTATTTTTACCTCTTACTGTTTTTGAGAAATGTAATCATCTGTTACGGCTGTCGTAAGAAGAGGACCAAGGTGCAGCGTGGTGAGTTTACATGTTCTTTATTTAGACAAGACGCCGAACAAAAACAATAAAACACTACAAAAACAAACCGTGAAGCTCAAAGGCAAAGTGCCCTAATCAAAGTCAACTTCCCACAAAGACAGGTGGGAAAAAGGATACCTAAGTATGGTTCCCAATCAGAGACAATGATAGACAGCTGTCCCTGATTGAGAACCATACCCAGCCAAAACATAGAAATAGAAAATCATAGAACACATAGAATCACAAAACATAGAATGCCCACCCCAACTCACGCCCTGACCAAAACAAAATAGAGACATAAAAAGGATCTCTAAGGTCAGGGCGTGACATCATCGAATATTGTAAGAGCTTTCATTGTCTGCTTATATGCCCCCTTTATTTATCCTACGGTTCTGACTTGGTGTACAGAGAGAACACCTTAAGAATGGCCCATGTTCTGAATTCTGTCGCTGTACATTTCAAAAGTGCTGAACAAATAGTTATATTGACTACGTCCGTCCTAGCTCACTCATCGAAACAACGTATTGCCTCTTATTCGCTTGTTGTCCCTTTATGCCACAGTGTGTCCATATCAATTGTCAGAAGAAACCACATTTGTTTAAGCAAGTCAGCCATATCAGCTATGTTTTTTTAAAAGGCAGTAAATGAGGCTGAATGAACTGTTTCGCTGCCAAGGCTAAGCTGATAGCCAGGTGTAGCAGTGGTAAGGTGTTGGGACTGATGTTGGGACAGCTTTAAGTAGGCACTAACAGTTTGTGGGCACTGTTTGTCACCATTATAGTGCAATTAATGTATTGTTTAGTGTTTTGTTGTATAATGGCTTTGCTGGGATGAATACCATATTTTTTTTGCCCTACCAAGATTTACATGCTAAAATCGCCTCTGAATAACATGTGTAAATGTACTGCTGTGTGGTCAGCATGTCAGCCTTTCAGACCTCCCTCTGACATTCCTGCTTTCTTCCTCAGCCTTTTATACCTCTCTGACATTCCTGCTTTCTCAGCCTTTCAGACCTCCATCTGCACCACAGCACTAATGTGGATCTGCTTTCTTCCAGCTTGACCTGGTTGTGATCCCAGACTCAGCCTGTCTTGGTTTACCGACCCACCAAAATCAGAGTGTTGAAGCCGTTCCCTCCGCCTGCCCTAGCGTTCTGACCTTGATCTCTTCCTGGCGAACCCTCTCATCCTTGCTGTCCCACAACATCATAGCCTGACGTGCTTTTGTTAAATTGTACTCCTCTACCACGGATGTAATTGGCAGCTGCAGCCTGTGCTGTACAGGACGATGGAGCAGAAGCTTCTTAATCAACCTCGGCAATGACCAAATGTGGCCCACTATGATGATGTTTTGACACCCCTGGGCTACACTGTCTAAAGCCATTTTCTGAGAGATTGTGTAAAATAATGTTTTTTTTTTACTAAGAATACTGGAACAAACATTTCTATTCTCACTAAGAATAATGGAACAAACATGCTTAAAACAGAATAATCAGATTTATTCAAAACAGTCAACTTTCATAAAGAACACATGTACATAAAGTATTTACAAACATGTGCATAGCCCAAAAATTGGACAATAACACTTTTGATACATAAATGGTGTGTGTATTACTATAGGCAATAATGGAGGTCTATGAGATATTGACAGAGGTTGAACTTGCAGCCAATCAATTAGATGCTTTATACAATCTGAGTAAGAAGGCAGACAATCAAATGTAAATGAAATTAAACATAACTTTTGTTTACCATATTTTATCATGCCATTTAGTAAAATGATCATGTGGTTTTCATTATTGGACATAGTTTTACACAAACATTCAAAGATGGTTAAAAACCAGGACGTGAACGATAACAAAACGGGAACCTGATTAATCACACATGTTCAGGACTAAATGTGTATAAAATGGGATATTACATGACTGTACAATGTTGTTGACCTCAAACATAATTTTGGTATCATGAAATTACTAATATCTTGTTATTTATTAATTTGAGGAACTCTTGAAAAATATGCTCTACCAGGAGGTTGAGTTGCCCATTAAAGGAATGCTATTTAGACAAAGCTAGCTATTATGGACAATGGAGAAACATTGTTGTGGGATTTTTTTATCTGTGCAAATATACATATATTTTCATATTCATACCAGTATTTAAAGTCTGCCTGTTATCTTCAATTTATTTCACAAATGTTTTCAGGACATGTAACTTTACAGGTATTACGAGCATATAAACAGTAAACATTAATGTGTATATATTTGAATACCCATATATTGACACACAACTATATCAGTCATCATTTATCTTGGCCTGTCTTCCATTATAAGTAACCGAAGCAGACATGACGTTAATTAATGTACCATTTTTCAGATGATTTAAAAAGCATATGTAAAATCCAATACAAAATTAGTTTAACCTAATTGGGCAACTGAACAGGCTGGTTGAGATTTTAGCAATCAAATACACATTATTTATGGCCTATATTAAGGTTAAATACACATATTTTTCAGAAGAAAAAAAATGATGTGGCAGTTAAAGGGTTAATGTGTTGACAGCAGTGTCCAGCTGTGTGTAGGATTCAACCTTTTCTTTGTGCTTGCCTCGCCAAAGACTGAATCTCTTGGTGTGAAGTGGGATTTCAACACTAGAGACAGATTTCAAAGCATCTGCCATCATTTTCTTGACAATTGCTGTTCTTACTGTGAACAGAATGAAAATCTGCAAGCCCTGTGGAGCGAAAACAAAAACAACAAAGACATTATCAAGTATTTTCAGGAACACACAAGGACAAACAAAAGGTAGTGTTTCAATAAAGACCAGCTCAATTTATTTATGTTTAGTATGAGTCTAATTTTCAATCATGTCTGGTTTCTGTGGTACAATAGTACACTAGTATTTATAGATTACATTTTAGTCATTTAGCAGACGCTCTTATCCAGCGTGACTTACAGTAGTGAGTGCATACATTTACTACCTGAGTGGTGGTGAGTACACAGAAGGAGATGTTGAGTATGGTGTACATGGTCTGGTTCTGTGTAATGAGCAACAGATAGCCCAGGATCCAGGAGAGACCGAGTACCACAGCCAGAGAAAAGCTACTGAGGAACTTCTTCTTCATCGATGTGTGTCTTGTACTGGGAAACATAACCAACATACTTAGAATGCTGTAATGCTGTTGTATAATAACACTGTGCTTCCATTGACTGAGTGGGTTAGTGCACGGCGATCACTACATTTGATGATTTTCTTACTAACGGCAATGAATAATAATAGAATAATAATACATTTGATTTATTACAAGCTTTTAATGGAAAGACAATAAAACATTAACAAGCATGTAAATCAAGACATCTTAATGAATACAACTTTGTACTTTGTGCCTCCAAAATGCCCCCAATTAATGTTACCTGGTTAAATTTGGGTTGGTCTTGCCTGTTGTGACTGCAAAACATGCCAACACCACTGTGTTGAAGATAAGCATGGACGCCACAGGGATCAGGAACCCCCAAAACATTGGCAGCTTGAAGTCAAAGTTCCCCTTTGGATCGAGGGCAGCAAGCCAGCAACTGAGATGTCAAATTAATGAGTTAGAGAGTGGGACAATGTGACAGACAAAACAGAACACCTGTTATTTGAGTAACGTGGTATGAAGTAAACAAGAAACCTTTGAACGAAATAGAACATTATTTTAATAACTTATGTTTGAACCTTTTTATATTGCTATTGGCCAATTATTAGCATACATTACAAAACATGCATACGAACATTGATAGGGATAACCTTTTACAGCATGAGTTATAAAATGTTATAAAGCAATTACCCCACTTGAATTTATATTGAACCTATTATACAATAACCACTGAAGATGAAGTAAATTGCAGTACAGCGCAGCACAGTACTCAGGTGTAATACGGGTAGTGTAGTACAGTAGAGTAAGATATAGTATAGAACAGTAGAGCACAGTACACAACAGCAAAGTATAATATAGTACAGAGAAGTAGTCCAGTAGTAATATAGTACAGTATCGACTCACAATTCCTCCTGCCTGTAACCCAGTGGATCATCCACTCTGTAACTAATTCCTAAGGTGAGGGCCACCACAACCGCAGGCAGTCCTAAAATACAGAATGTTGTTATTGCCTGGTAGATTTGCATGCAGCCATATACAGAGTATATACACTACACATACAGTGGGGAGAACAAGTATTTGATGCACTGCAGATTTTGCAGGTTTTCCTACTTACAAAGCATGTAGAGGTCTGTAATTTTTATCATAGGTACACTTCAACTGTGAGAGACGGAATCTAAAACAAAAATCCAGAAAATCACATTGTATGATTTTAAAGTAATGAATTGCATTTCATTGCATGACATAAGTATTTGATCACCTACCACCCAGTAAGAATTGCGGCTCTCACAGACCTGTTCATTTTTCTTTAAGAAGCCCTCCTGTTCTCCACTCATTACCTGTATTAACTGCACCTGTTTGAACTCGTTACCTGTAGAAAAGACACCTGTCCACACACTCAATCAAACAGACTCCAACCTCTCCACAATGGCCAAGACCAGAGAGCAGTGTAAGGACATCAGGGATGAAATTGTAGACCTGCACAAGGCTGGGATGGGCTACAGGACAATAGGCAAGCAGCTTGGTGAGAAGGCAACAACTGTTGGCGCAATTATTCGAAAATTGAAGAAGTTCAAGATGACGGTCAATCACCCTCGGTCTGGGGCTCCATGCAAGATCTCACCTCGTGGGGCATCAGTAATCATGAGGAAGGTGAGGGATCAGCCTAGAACTACACGGCAGGACCTGGTCAATGACCTGAAGAGAGCTGGGACCACAGTCTCAAAGAAAACCATTAGTAACACACTACGCCGTCATGGATTAAAATCCTGCAGCGCACGCAAGGTCCCCCTGCTCAAGCCAGCACATGTCCAGGCTCGTCTGAAGTTTGCCAATGACCATCTGGATGATCCAGAGGAGGAATGGGAGAAGGTCATGGGGTCTGATGAGACAAATAGAGCTTTTTGGTCTAAACTCCACTCGCCGTGTTTGGAGGAAGAAGAAGGATGAGTACAACCCCAAGAACACCATCCCAACCGTGAAGCATGGAGGTGGAAACATCATTCTTTGGGGATGCTTTTCTGCAAAGGGGACAGGACGACTGCACCGTATTGAGGGGAGGATGGATGGGGCCATGTATCACGAGATGTTGGCCAACAACCTCCTTCCCTCAGTAAGAGCATTGAAGATGGGTCGTGGCTGGGTCTTCCATCATGACAACAACCCGAAACACACAGCCAGGGCAACTAAGGAGTGGCTCTGTAAGAAGCATCTCAAGGTCCTGGAGTGGCCTAGCCAGTCTGAACCCAATAGAAAATCTTTGGAGGGAGCTGAAAGTCCGTATTGCCCAGCGACAGCCCCGAAACCTGAAGGATCTGGAGAAGGTCTGTATGGAGGAGTGGGCCAAAATCCCTGCTGCAGTGTGTGCAAACCTGGTCAAGAACTACAGGAAACGTATGATCTCTGTAATTGCAAACAAAGGTTTCTGTACCAAATATTAAGTTCTGCTTTTCTGATGTATCAAATACTTATATCATGCAATAAAATGCAAATTAATTACTTAAAAATCATACAATGTGATTTTCTGGATTTTTGTTTTAGATTCCGTCTCTCACAGCTGAAGTGTACCTATGATAAAAATGACAGACCTCTACATGCTTTATAAGTCGGCAGTGTATCAAATACTTGTTCTCCCCACTGTACATGCTCTAAAGACATAACATCACTATACAAGTTGCTTTTAAGTTCTATTTCAGGCTTATTATCTAACATTAGATAAAATATCTCCTAGCATTAGTTTTGGTTCAAGGAGCCAAGGGCTAATGTCAGCCAAAGCTTCAGAAACAACAAAATACTTTATTTTTCTCCATGCTGTCCTACCCCATCCGATGGCCACAGTATAGGCTGTGAACTGTGACTGGCTGGTGGCCAGGCTGTTTCTGATCATCAGGAAGACATGTGTGGCGTACAGCGTGTTCCAGGTGAACGTCCCCAACAGGAAGTACTGCAGCAGGACTGCCACTGCAGTACAGGGCCCTCTGTCCCGCTCTGTGTGTGTGTCGGACGGGGGGAGAATGTTGTCCTCCTGTATTTCAGGTTTGTCCAGCTGTTTATGAGGGTTGTCCACTCCCAACATGAAGAGGAGGGTGAAGATCAGGAGACACATGCAGACGCTCACTAAGAGGACTGTTGGGTTGGTTTTGCGTGATTTCCTGAAGATAGGTGATAGACAACACTATGTTAGGGAAGTTATAAGTGTAGTTATGGATGTGTTGGTTCATTAATAGTGGGTTTTATAATAGTTTCACCTATCAAGTCCTGTTGGATCAGACAAAGGGCTTCTTTACACTATTGAGATGCACCCAATATTTTGAATTGGTTCTGGAACCCTGTAGGATCTTACCTGGTTGCGATCTGGAATGTTATTGTATATTTTGAATTGGTTCTGGAACCCTGTAGGATCTTACCGGGTAACGATCTGGAATGTTATTGTATATTTTGAATTGGTTCTGGAACCCTCTAGGATCTTACCGGGTAACGATCTGGAATGTTATTGTATATTTTGAATTGGTTCTGGAACCCTGTAGGATCTTACCTGGTTGCGATCTGGAATGTTATTGTTAAACTCAACCCAATGATGGACATGGAACATCCCAATATGGTGATCCAGTTTAGCGCCTCAGCGTATTTCAAATCCCTCCTGAATGACTGTAGAAAAAAACAAAAAACATATATTTCAAACACTCTGTTTCTGTCTCAGTCATACTGTATAAAGTCATCACTCTCATGTGTCTGGATATGCTGGGGTAAACCATAGGTCAGCGGTTCCAACACTAGGGGTCGCCTGATATTAAAATGGGGTTGCAGGAGAATATCCAAAATCCTGCAACAAAAAAATATATATATACAGTATATAAAATAATGAGTGTCTTTATTTCTCGAAATCACTGTAATGTGGATAACCTTAAAAATCTAAATGAAAATGATTCAAATGTAACACATAAAAATCAACCAGAGAGCGCCCTTAGATCGTGGGAAAAGGCCGCACTTGACCGCTGCCCTTGAATTATTCCCACTTGAGGTGACCACATTTAAAATACAAAAATGCGAGACAACAGGAGAATTTGCGGGACAGTGTAACCTACCCTGTACCTAACTTCAAAATAGGCCAATGCATCATCCCTGTCAATCATGAATGATAATTCTTCATGTTTTCCCAGTGAAATGTCCAAACTGCGTCTGATTGCCAATCGTTTGATCTCAATCAGATTCATGAGAATATGCATATATTCTTGAGTTACTGTTTCATGCACAAATTAGAGCAGATGGTGTTAAACTATATAGCCTTCATTAATTTTTTTCAATCAAAGCACTTTCTGCCAAGTGCCATGATCATTTTTTGGGACTATTCATCTAACCATCCTAAATCTCATGAGGTGGTGTTTTTAGTGTAATAGTAACGTTATACTATGCTATTATATTTGATTCTGTTTTGTAGAATACTAAATAATTATTATGTGATCTTCCAAGATATTGATTCAGCTTTTTTATACAATGGCTGGGTCTGATCCTGAATGCTGATTGGTTAAAACTGCATTCCAGCCGGTGTCTATTCCACACGTTATCACAGACTAAATCTATGACGTTAAAATGCCTATTTACTCTGTTCCATCTGACTGTGCAATCCACTATCTCATCAGCCCAGCCAATCAATGTATAAACTTGATCTCCACTATAAAAAGCATCTAGCTATTATCTCACATTTCTTTTTGTTTTCTACATTGTAGATTTGACAGGGAGGCAACGTTTCTCAGCCAGTTGAAATCATGAATCAGCTGGCATCATTTTTATGGATATATACAAAGAAATGTCAATTGGTAAAAGTTCAAACAAAACAAAGTGCAGCTAATTTGCAGTCTTTCCAGCTTCAGTTTGAAGTGATTGTGTTTGCTGTGTTGTTGTTGGCTAGCTCCTCTAAACAACAGTGTCCTGACTAGTGAGCACATTTTCTATGCCAGGCGAAATTGCATCCAAATAAATGTCACTAGAAAACAGCTTAAATAAATGCAAATGCAGCTACTTTGCTGTTGTTTTGGCTGCAATTTTTGACGTGACTGTAAGTTACTAATACAAGACTAGTAAAGGCCCAATGCACTATTGTTGAGGAAATATTTATAATTATTTTCACATTTTTCAGGGGGTGCTGCACCTTCAGCACCCTACTTTCCACTGCTATGCCTATATCTTCAGTCTAATATGGCTACTCACTTACTTTTCTAGCTCTTCATCAGAAGCTTTTTGAAGTAGTTAGGCCTAAATGTCCTCTCCGAGTTTAGTCTGTCTGAAAAGTTTTGAGAAATATTGGTTGATGATAGGCCTAGGTTTCATCTTGTGCTGAGCAGAATATCAGATCTCAACACTGATTGGAGAAAAGTCTTTAACATCACCATGGCTGTAAGCTACCACATCCTTATGATATACAAGTATGTCATAGCGCAACGGGACTGCAAGAGACAGGTTGGAATATCTGACTGAATACGGGACAAAGACAGGTTTTTTCTAAATTGGTGGTGGTGTTTGAATTTGTGGATAAAATGTGGGACGTGATTGTTTGGTTGCGGGACAAAGGTCCAAAATGCAGGACCGGGACATGTGGTCACCCTATTCCCATGGTGAATGGCTAGGCCCACTACTGTATGAAACCACACACTATTTCAGGTATATTACCGCAACAATAAATATGGTGAAAACAAGGTGTGGGGAGGCACAGAAACTCACATCAATACCTTTCTCTGATAACACTGTGAAACTAAGAATTGATGCTATAGCTAGCAATCAATAGGAAACTGACTGAACCATTCAATAACTCCTCAGCTTTCCAAATGGATGTTAGTTGTGAGGGTCGAGATGCCCATTCATTTATTTTTGTTCGCTACATGTCGAGGATGTTATTCACAAGGACATATTGTTCTGTCTTATGATTTTCGAGCATGAAACTGCACAGAGGATGTTCAGTGTGCTGCGTGACTATACTGACGAAAACAGATTCCATAGGATTGAATGGTGGGCAACAAAAAAAACGGACTTTGCTGACTTTCTGTGTAATGAAAAGAAATGTGTGGCACTGCCTATGCAGAGGTCATATTAGGGAAACTGAACGCAAGCATGCAGGAGAAATACTAAAATATTCTAACATTCTGCAGATAAGTGACGGTGGATTCAGAGGAGTAAATGTCTTATTGGAAAGAAATCCGTTTGAGTGTGATCCTGACTTAGTCAACATGCCGGGAAGTGACATTGAAAAGTTGATCGACCCCTCATATGACCGAATGCTGCAGAGAACGCATTTTGGTTCCTGACTCAAAGGGAATAAATACCCAGCTGTCTCCCTCTGAGTATTAAAACCAGTGGTGGGCCGTCAGGGCCAGCAAGTCCTTCTCTGCTGGCCTAAACATCATCAGAATATATATATTTTTAAAATATATTTTCCCACAAATATGTATTAAATTATTCCCCAGAGTAAGAATTATACTCTTCATTTCATAGCTTTCCTCTTGGTTGCACTGCTTCCAGCCCCAGGTTGAGATTTGGACAGCTGGTCTTAATTTTAGATCTTTTATCCAATCATATTCAGACATCATGTGTTGCCAGGGGTCTAAAATCTGCCCTCAGGCCTTCAGAATCAACAGTGCGGGCGCTTGTAGCTTAAAGTGAATGGAAATTAAAATTTAGTGTCAACCAATCAGCTTTAGAGTTGGCTATTTTACGCCTGCTGGCTGGCTCTAGTGTTACACAGGAGCCAGCTAGCAGGCGTAGTGCGTGCACGTCTTTTGATTGGATTACCAATATTGAGAAGCAGGTCCTATGGGCAGGTCTATGCAGATCCTCAGAACTAGGAAACTGAATTTGATAAACAAATTAATTTGCGTACGAATAAGCTGTTGTTTTTTCAACCCACAATGGCGGAAGGAGGAGAAGATATCGATTTGGTCGAGGATATAATTATAACGCCATTCTCAAGACGAACTTTTCAAGAAAAGTTAGACATTGTAAGGAGAGGTCGCCCGACGCCGATGCTACAAAGCCTGTCACAGGCGGGAAAGGGGTTCGTTCGCCACTTTCAAAGTTCCAACTACGAGCGCTATCAATGGCTCACAGGCTCCGAGAAGCACTGCAAACTGTACTGCTGGGAATGTCTATTATTCGCAAGTGATCGATTTGGTGTTTGGAGCCACACTGGCTTTGCAAACTTGAGTTGTCTAACCAAGGCAGCAACGAGACACCAAAGTACGGCTGGGCACTTACAAGCAATGGTGCTTTTGAAAACTTTTGGGGACACCCGAGTGGATCTACAGCTCAATGAACAATCGTGCAGGGCAACGGAGCTGCACAATGAAAAGGTGAAGAAAAATAGCGAAATATTGAAAAGACTCATTGATTGTGTCATGTTTTTGGGTAAACAGGAACTTTCTTTTAGGGGAGACGATGAAAGTGCTGACTCCACAAACAAAGGGAACTACGTGGAGCTTCTTTCTTTTCTTTCTGAAAGCAACACAGATTTACAATACCACCTGTCCACTAACAAAGTGTTCATTGGGACGTCCGGCAAAATACAAAATGACCTAATTTATGCTATTGCTGAAGTGATGGGAGAAGAGATCAAAATGGAGATTAAATAAGCTCCCTTTGTTGCTGTTATGGTGGACGAGACAACAGATGTGGGAAATGCAGCACAGCTCTCACTCGTCCTGCGTTATGTGACGGACACAGGAGTCAAGGAGCGATTTATCCGATTTGAAGATTTGACAAGCGGCAAGCGAGCTGATGACATTGCCGCTCTTATTTTCCGTTTCTTGGAGGAAAATGAATGTAGCCTGGATAAAGTTGTGGCACAGTGTTTTGATGGCGCAGCAGTCATGGCATCTGGACTCAATGGGGTGCAGGCTAAAGTTAAGGAGAGGGCACCGATGGCCTTATTCATTCACTGCTGTGCACATCGACTAAATTTAGTACTGACTCAAGGAGCCTCAAAGCTTAAAGAGTGCAAGGTCTTCTTTGCCAACCTCAATGGCCTTGCAGCATTTTTCTCACGATCCCCTAAGCGCACGCAACTGCTGGATGACATCTGCAAGCGTGTCTTCCTAAGGTTGCACCAACGAGGTGGCAATATACATCTAGATTGGTCAATGCAGTCTTTGAAAAGAGAGTTGCCCTCAAGGAGCTGTTTAGCCACTTACTGGAACATCATGATGACCATGACGGGGATACTGTGCTTATGGCTGATGGATTTAATGCACGTTTGGATGATTTTGAGTTTTGTTTTTTGTTTGAAACATTCAATGGGATTTTTAATTATTCGGATGTGCTTTTTGGAATTCTACAGAAACAAACTTTGGATGTACAATTCTGCCTGACAAGGGTGAACGAGTTTTGTGACACAATTGAGCGAGAGAGGTGCAGGTTCAGTCAAATCTACGATGACACAGCCGCATCTCAAGTTCACCCAGCGCACGCAGAGGCCCAGCACAAGGAGACCCTCACACATACTATCAACAACTCCACAGCAATATTCTGGACAAAATTCTTTGCCAGATACGAAACAGGTTTCAAGACCACGAAAAATGTATGTTTCTCTCCCTCCTGGACCCCCACTTTCAGACCTACCGGAAAAAAATCCCGCAAACAGCCTTCTCCAGCTTAACAGAGAGTCACGGAACACTGTTCGACCTATCCAAGCTAAAAACAGAACTGACTGTAATGTATGCTATGACTGATTTTGAAGGGAAAAGTCCCTCTGATCTCCTTGATTTCCTTAAGCAGAAAAATCTGAATGAGGACATGGGGCAACTTTACACATTGGCATGTGTGACAGTGACTATCCCTATGTCCACGGCTTCTGTCAAGCGGTCATTCTCGGCCTTAAAGCGAATCAAAACGTATTCCAGAAATGCTACTGGACAGACTCGGCTTTCAGCATTAGCCTCCATGTCGATAGAAAATGACTTATTGGTGGAACTAAAACGCACAGATAGACTGTACAACAGAGTCATTGAAGTCTTCTTGAGGAAAGAAAGGAGGAAGGATTTTGTGTTCAAATAATCAGTCTTTGGTGAGTAGGCATACAATGCATGTTATTTTTTATTAAATGTGTATGTATGTTTCGCATTTGATTTCGTTAATATTAAATACCCTATATATTAACAAAATAAAATGGCAAATAGCCTATGTTGCAAATTATTTGTTTTCTTTCTTTTATTTTCAGTGAATAGTTATGTGTCTTTATCATCACGGTGAAACTGCTTTGGGTGCGACAATGCACTGTTTAGTGAACACACTGTATTTATTTTTCGGGGGACTTAAAGCTCAAAGTTTGTGGACCAGAAATGGATAGAAGAAGAATATTAATATAACTCTGTTGCACTCGACTATGTTCTTGACTAATTTGCTAAACGACTACCGCCCCGTAGCACTCACTTCCGTCATCATGAAGTGCTTTGAGAGACTAGTCAAGGACCATATCACCTCCACCCTACCGGACACCCTAGACCCACTCCAATTTGCTTACCGACCCAATAGGTCCACAGACGACGCAATCGCAACCACACTGCACACTGCCCTAACCCATCTGGACAAGAGGAATACCTATGTGAGAATGC
This sequence comes from Salvelinus fontinalis, assembly GCF_029448725.1. Taxonomy (NCBI): domain Eukaryota; kingdom Metazoa; phylum Chordata; class Actinopteri; order Salmoniformes; family Salmonidae; genus Salvelinus; species Salvelinus fontinalis. The sequence goes on along the minus strand of NC_074671.1, from coordinate 66,734,091 downwards.
TGTTCATCGACTACAGCTCAGCATTTAACACCATAGTACCCTCCAAACTCGTCATCAAGCTCGAGACCCTGGGCCTCGACCCCGCCCTGTGCAACTGGGTCCTGGACTTCCTGACGGGCCGCCCCCAGGTGGTGAGGGTAGGTAACAACATCTCCACCCCGCTGATCCTCAACACTGGGGCCCCACAAGGGTGCGTTCTGAGCCCTCTCCTGTACTCCCTGTTCACCCACGACTGCGTGGCCATGCACGCCTCCAACTCAATCAAGTTTGCGGACGACACTACAGTGGTAGGCTTGATTACCAACAACGACGAGACGGCCTACAGGGAGGAAGTGAGGGCCCTCGGAGTGTGGTGTCAGGAAAATAACCTCACACTCAACGTCAACAAAACAAAAGAGATGATTGTGGACTTCAGGAAACAGCAGAGGGAGCTCCCCCCTATCCACATCGACGGGTCAGTAGTGGAGAAGGTGGAAAGTTTTAAGTTCCTCGGTGTACACATCACGGACAAACTGAATTGGTCCACCCACACAGACAGCGTTGTGAAGAAGGCGCAGCAGCGCCTCTTCAACCTCAGGAGGCTGAAGAAATTCGGCTTGTCACCAAAAGCACTCACAAACTTCTACAGATGCACAATCGAGAGCATCCTGTCGGGCTGTATCACCGCCTGGTACGGCAACTGCTCCGCACACAACCGTAAGGCTCTCCAGAGGGTAGTGAGGTCGGCAGAACGCATCACCCGGGGCAAACTACCTGCCCTCCAGGACACCTACACCACCCGATGTCACAGGAAGGCCATAAAGATCATCAAGGACAACAACCACCCAAGCCACTACCTGTTCACCCCGCTATCATCCAGAAGGCGAGGTCAGTACAGGTGCATCCAAGCAGGGACCGAGAGACTGAAAAACAGCTTCTATCTCAAGGCCATCAGACTGTTAAACAGCCACCACTAACATTTAGCGGCCGCTGCCAACAAACTGACTCAGCTCCAGCCACCTTAAAAATGGGAATTGATGGAAATTATGTAAAAATGTACCACCAGCCACTTTAAACACCCTACATTACACATCTCTTATGTATATGTATATACTGTACTCTATATCATCTACTGCATCTTGCCATCTTTATGTAATACATGTACCACTAGCCACTTTAAACTATGCCACTTTATGTTTAAATACCCTACAGTACTCATTTCATAGGTATATACCGTACTCTATACCATCTACTGCACCTTGCCTATGCCGTCTGTACCATCACTCATTCATATATCTTTATGTACATATTAGTAGTTGCGGAATTGTTAGGTTAGATTACTTGTTGTTATTACTGCATTGTCGGAACCAGAAGCACAAGCATTTCGCTACACTCGCATTAACATCTGCTAACCATGTGTATGTGACTAATAAATTTGATTTGATTTGATTTGATTTAGTTGAACTGTACTGTATTGTACTCTTCCCCTGCAATTCTCTGAATAAAAATGTCAATTTCAAGGTGACGCAACGCCTGGTTATACTGTGTTTCTGTAATAAGAGGTGGATTAATTCGGGTGGGACTGTGTAGGACCTCACTGAAGGCCCAGGCCCCAGGCCCACGGCACGCTACTGATTAAAACTCATGGTACCCCTTGACAGCTCATATCTGTGCGCGGCTGGAAATAGTGTACTAGTCTGCATTAAAACCTAAGAAGACAAGCAGAAACACTGTTAAAATGTTTTGCAATTGACTGCCATAGCCCTGAATAAAAAGTAAACATTGGCTCTTAATTACTACAAAACATGAAAGTGTTATGTTCTGTTAATTACTGATGTCCCCTTTAAGAACGGAGCACCCTTGGTCATGCGCAGTGTTGCTCTATGTTGTTCTTGTAAATAAACTTCAGTTAGTGTTAAACACGGCTGCTAGAATCTTGACTAGAACCAAAAAATGTGATCATATTACTCCAATGCTAGCCTCCCTACACTGGCTTCCTGTTAAGGCTAGGCCTGATTTCAAGGTTTTACTGCTAACCTAAAAAGCTTTACATGGGCTTGCTCCTACCTATCTTTCCGATTTGGTTCAGCCGTACATACCTACACGTACGCTACGGTCACAAGACGCAGGCCTCTAAATTGTTCCGAATTTCTAAGCAAACAGCTGGAGGCAGGGCTTTCTCCTATAGAGCTCCATTTTTATGGAATGGTCTGCCTACCCATGTGAGAGACGCACACTCTGTCTCAACCTTTAAGTCTTTATTGAAGACTCATCTCTTCAGTAGGTCCTATGATTGAGTGTAATCTGGCCCAGGGGTGTGAAGGGGAACAGAAAGGCACTGGAGCGACAAACCACCCTTGCTGTCTCTGCCTGGCGGGTTCCCCTCTCTCCAATGGGATTATCTTGGGGGCCTTGAGCCCTAGGACCATGCCTCAGGACTACCTGGCCTGATGACTCCTTACTGTCCACAGTCCACCTGGTCGTGCTGCTGCTGCTCCAGTTTCAACTGTTCTGCCTGCGGCTATGGAACCCTGACTTGTTCACCGGACCTGCTGTTTGACTCTCTCTCTCTCTACCGCACCTGCTGTCTCAAACGGTGTCTGATTGGCTATGAAAAGCCAACTGACATTTACTCCTGAGGTGCAGACCTGTTGCACCCTCTACAACTACTGTGATTATTATTATTTGACCCTGCTGGTCATCTATGAACGTTTGAACATCTTGGCCATGTTCTGTTATAATCTCCACCCGGCACAGCCAGAAGAGGACTGGCCACCCCTCAGAGCCTGGTTCCTCTCTAGGTTTCTTCCTAGGTTCTGGCCTTTCTAGGGATTTTTTCCTAACCATCGTGCTTCTTCATCTGCATTGCTTGCTGTTTGTGGTTTTAGGCTGGGTCTCTGTACAGCACTTTGTGACATCGCCTGATGTAAAAGGGCTTTATAAAAAAAATTGATTGATACTTGTACCAACTAGCTTTAGTAAATGTGAAGCTCCAGTTCACTTCCTTGTATTCAGTCTTTCTTAATACATACATTAGTAATAAGAGCTAAGACACTACAATGGCGACAAGGATGATTACCTACATTGTGCATCGCGAATGCAGACGGGGCTCGTAGAAAGAGAGGAACATTTCAACCCTGTAGCGCAACAACCAGTGATGACGAGGGGAGTGCAGATCAAAGACCCGCAGAGCCGGAGGTAAAGAGAATGGATAGCATCGAGTTTGATGACACGCAAGAAAAGGAGGCAATTTACATTGAACATCTGGACCAATACTTCATTGCAAACAACATTGTACCAGTGCTGTTGAGTTTGATTGGCCCCAAAACGTACAGTTTGCTAAGAGATCTGACTGCCTCTCTGAAGCCCTCCAATAAAACATTCACAGAGATTGTGGAGATATTGCAAAATCACCTAAACCACTCCTGATCGCGGAACGTTTTCATTTCCACAAGAGACACCAGAATGAGGGGAGGGTGTTAGTTTCTTCAACTCTGCTACATATGTACTGTCTGAGCGTTGCCAGTTTGGAGAGAACCTAAATTACACATTAAGGGAAAGATTTGTTTATGGACTGAAACATGAACACATTCAGAAATGTTTGCTCACAGAATCAGATCTCATTTTTGCAAAGGCTGCAAATTGCAAATTGCTGTAGCTATGGAAATCGCGACCAAAGATGCAATTGAGTTGCATAAATACTGTCCTCCTCTCACAAACTTGCCTGCACAAGTTCTCACGCAGTCGACAGCACCCCCGTGTGGCCTAAAAATGCAACAGGGATGGTCAGAGCAGAGGACTGCCTTTTCAAAGACAAAATAGAAGGGGGACGTTCAAAGAACATGCAGAGCAAATTACAGTCACAACAGGAAAACTGAGAAAGTGAAAAGGCCTGTGAATGCACTAGCAGAGAACAGTGGCAGTGATTCAGTTGAACAATTCATTGGTACAATGGATTTAAACACAGTGACTTCTCCCAGCAGTAGCGCAATATCGGTGACACCAGATATCGAAGGCACACCCCTCAAAATGGAGCTGGACACAGGATCTGCAGTGTCTATAATTTCCACAACTGTCTACAATGAGCACTTCAAGGATATCAAGCTGAAGAACACAAATGTGTTGCTGAAGACCTACTCAGGAGAGAGATTGAGTCCAATGGGGGCGTTGCAGGTCAGGGTGAGCTATGGGGGGCAAACACAGCAGTTACAGCTGTATGTGGTGCCTGGAACTGACCCCCTATTTGTTCGCAGGGAATGGCTGTCTAAAATAAAGCTGAACTGGTGTGACTTGAAAATGCTCCACACATCCCAGCCTAAAAGGAAAGGCACAAACCAAACACTGGAACACTTGCTGAAGAAATATGCCACCGTTTTCAGTGATCAGATGGCAACAGTAAAAGGCTTCACAGCCAAACTCGTACTGGGAGAGGATGCAACCCAAAATTCTGCAAAGCCAGATCTGTTCCATACTCCCTGAGACCAAAGGTGGAAGCGGAAATGGAACGCTTGCAAGATACAGGAATCCTGACGAAAGTGGACAGAAGCGAATGGGCCACGCCCATTGTTCCTATTGTAAGGAAAAATGGGTGTGTTAACTGTGAAGGCTTACCTGCAGCTACCGGTTGAAGAGAGGTTCAAACAGTACCTGACAATAAACATACACAAAAGGTATATACAGGTATAACCGCCTGGTTTTTGGCAATGCATCGGCCCAACCATTTGGCAACAAACTATTGACCAGAGTTTGCAAGGAATCCCATGAACCCAGTGTATCGTAACAGGACGCACAGACAAAGAGCACCTGGCTAACCTGGAAGAGGTCCTGAGAAGACAAAGAGTACGGACTGCAGGCAAAATTCCTCAAAGACAAGATTGTCTTCTGTCGACATGAAATTGACCGCAATGGATTGCCCAATACACAGGACCAAAATCAATGCAGTGGTAGAGGCACCACGACCGCAAAATGTGACTGAAGTGAGATCTTTCACTGGACAGATCAATTACAACAGAAGTCTCCTCCCAAACCTTTCAGCAGTACTCCAGCCTCTCAATCAGCTCCTGGAAAATAACAGTACATGTCAGTGGACAGCAGTGTGAAAATGCGTTTAAAACTGCTCATCACAGCTGAACATGTCCAGATGCATTGAAGTTGGTTTGTGATGCGTCCCCTTATGGCTTAGCGACCATCCTTCACACACACTGAAAGATGGGTCAGAGAGGCCAGTGGATTTTGTATCACAAATGTTGAATGATGCAGAGAAAAACTACTCACAAATCGACAAAGAAGCACTGGCGCTAGTGTGGGGCGTCAAGAAATTCCACACCTATATGGCAAGAGTTTCACAATGGTTACGGATCACCAGCTGTTGCTTTTCAGTCAAAAGAAAGGCATTTCGACAATGACAGCAGCCAGGTTACAGCGATACGCTTTGTTCCTTGCCGGTGATATGTATGTCACTGAGTTTATGCAGCCATCCCTCCACACAAATGCAGATGGATTACAGAGACTGTGCTGTACAAGAGAAAGACAAAGGCGTGTGGATGCAGTGGACACTTTTCATACCTCTCAGCTTGAGGCAGTACCTGTCAAATCAAATCAAATTGTATTTGTTGCATGCGGCGAATACAACAGCTTGGGGGTAGAAGCTGTTAAGGAGCCTTTTGGTCCTAGACATGGCGCTCCGGTACCGCTTGCCATGCAGTAGCAGAGAGAATAGTCTATGACTTGGTGACTGGAGGCTTTGACAAGTTTTAGGGCCTTCCTTTAACACAGCCTAGTATATACTGTAGGTCCTGGATGTCAGGAAGCTTGCCCCCAGTGATGTATTGGGCCGTACGCACTACCCTCTGTAGCACCCTACGGTCAGATGCCAAGCAGTTGCCATACCAGGCAGTGATGCAACCAGTCAGGATGCTCTCGATGGTGCAGCTGTAGAACTTTGAGGATCTGGGGACCCATGCCAAATCTTTTCAGTCTCCTGAGGGGGAAAAGGTGTTGTCTTGCCCTCTTCTCAACTGTCTTGGTGTGTTTGGACCATGATAGTTTGTTGGTGATGTGGACACCAAGGAACTTGAAACTCTCGAGCCGCTCCACATCAGCCCCGTTGATGTTAATGGGGGCCTGTTCAGCCCTCCTTTTCCTGTAGTCCACAATCATCTCCTTTGTCTTGCTCACATTGAGGGAGAGGTTGTTGTCCTGGCACCACACTGCCAGGTCTCTGACCTCCTCCCTATAGGCTGTCTCATCGTTATCGGTTGTGTCGTCAGCAAACTTGATGATGGTGTTGGAGTTGTGCTTGGCCACGCAGTCGTGGGTGAACAGGGAGTACAGGAGGGGACTAAGCACGCACCACTGAGGGGCCCTAGTGTTGAGGATCAGCGTGGCAGATATTGTTGTTGCCTACCCTTACCACCTGGGGGCGGCCCATCACAAAGTCCAGGATCCAGTTGCAGAGGGAGGTGTTTAGTCGCAGGATCCTTAACGTAGTGATGAGCTTTGTGGGCACTATGGTGTTGAACGCTGAGCTATAGTCAATGAACAGGTTTCTCACATAGGTGTTCCTTTTGTCCAGGTGGGAAAGGGCAGTGTGGAGTGCGAATGAGATTGTGTCATCTGTGGATCTGTTGGGGCGGTATGCAAATTAGAGTGGGTCTAGGGTTTCCAGCATGATTGTGTTGATGTGAGCCATGACCAGCCTTTCAAAGCACTTCATGGCTACCGACGTGAGTGCTACGATAGTACAGGGACACATCCGAGCTGAGGATTTAGATTTACCCCCGTGAACAACTGTGTCACGGCTGGGGTCCGCCCCTATATATAGACCCCATGGCTGCGACACACGTTCTCTTTCATTTTCTCGGCAGACGTCCGTATGGTTTGAGGTTAAAACTTTATGAAGTTCACTTGGTAAGTCGCTGGTTAGTGTACTGTAATATCTTGCGTTGAAGTGTACTCACTGGCTGTTTGCAGCCTGGAGCAGCTGTGGCCAGCCTCTCCTCAAGTGTTCCACTTGCTGCGCGCGGTTGATCAGTCTCTTCTGCCCATGGTTTGTCGTACTTGCTTTTGTTTCGTTAGCGTTACACTACGACTCTGTGTGCATCCATTAGTATGGTGGCTCTTGCTGGCAAAAACTGTAATTTACCTTACACAACTTGTCGACTGGCTTGTTCTATGTGTGTGTTGTGAATTGCTTTAACACGCTGCTCCAATACCTGCAGTCTCGCTTGGATGAGGGCTTGGCAGCCTCTACACTGAGAGGATATTTGGCTGCCATATCTGCCTGCCATGTGGGGTGGATGGCTGAAAGAAGGGCCAGTGGGGCGCCATCCCTTGGTCTCCAGGTTTATGAAGGGGGTTCGTCGCCTGCGTGTAGCTAGGACACACTCAATGGCGAGCTGGGATCTGGATGTGGTCTTGGCAGCTTCGGCAAAGCCGCCTTTCGAACCGTTGGAATTTTCCTCCCTGAAATACCTCTCTATGAAGGTGGCTTTCTTGGTAGCTATTAATTTCATGAAGAGGGTGGGTGAGCACCATGCTCTTTCGGTAAGTTCTGAGTGCTACCGGATGGACCCCGGTGGGAGGAGCATATCTCTCCGCCCCAACCCTTCATTCCGAAGGTTCTGTCAGACAGGCATGTGAACATCCCTTTTATCCTGACTGCTTACGACCCCCCGGTAGTGAGGGGGAGTCTGGGCCTCCCTACGGGCATGCTGTGCCCTGTGAGGGCACTGGCTGCCTTTGTGGAGCAGACACGGTCGGTGAGAACAGACCAGCTCTTTGTCTGCTATGGTGAGAGAGTCCTGAGGGCTGGGTTATCAAAGCAGAGGCTCTCTCACTGGATCGTGGACACGATTAAGACAGCATACTGCCTGGCTGGCAGGCCAGTGCTGGGATCTGTGGGGGCACATTCAACACGAGGTGTGGCTGCGCTCTGGGCTCTACTGAGAGCCGTCTGGCATAGCCCCTCGCTGATATCTGTGCTAGGCTTCCTCTTGCTGCCAGCTAGGCTTCCTCTTGCTCCTTTGCCAGGTACTATCGGATAAATGTGGCACCTCCCTCTGCGGTTGGTTCATTCGGCCCTGGGCGTCGCTGGGACCCGTTCCTCATTGACGGACCCTGCATCTCGGTCCCGCGCTGGGACTTCGCCGCTGGCTGGCCAGGTCCCTCTAGCACCGACTAAATCTGGTACGGGTATACCAATATATTGGAGTGATCCAATATAGTGAAACATAACAAAAGTTACGTATGTGAGCTATATGGATCACTACAATTCTCTACGGTGCTAGAGGCTCCTCAAAAAGTATGTAGAGAACGTGTGTCGCGGCCATGGGGTCTATACACAGGGGCGGACCGCAGCCGTGACAGGTGTGCACGGGAGTAAATCTGTAAATCCTCACCTCGGATATATCCTTCTGCCATGGAGTGACACCAATATATTGGAGTGAACCATATAGCTCACATAACCGTGGTTTCATATGTAACCTTCGATGTTTGATGTGGGGATTGAGAGTCATCATACCGCAGAAATACAAACATCAGCTTTTGCAGCAACTACATGAAAGTTAATTGTAATTGTCAAAATGAATTGCTCGCGAGGAGCCACTTCTGGTGGCCCGGGTTGGATCAACAGATCGAAAACATGGCAAAGACCTGTAGCGGATGTTTGGAAACTCTTCACATGCCTGCTCCTGCCCCAGTCCACTTATGGGAATAGCGCATTGCAGAGAATTCATGTGGACGCTTTGAAAAGCTTCTGGTTATAGTTGATGCCAATTCCAAATGGACAGAGGTGTTTTGCACTGACTCCTCCACCTCAGCTCAGATTATAGTGTCTCAGAACAACTTTTACTCGCTTCGGATTGGCTCTGCAGCTGGCAAGCGACAAAGTGCAAGCTTTTGTAAGCGAGTTTTCAAGATTCATGTCAGCCGGGAGCGCCATCTCCGAACAGTACAGGAAGTGATGGTGCGAGATTACAGAAGGGGAAGGAAATGGACAAGAGGGACCGTACACGCACAAACGGGACCCAGAACTTACCAGGTTCAAGTGAGCCCAGACATAATGTGGCGGCGTCACATTAACCAAATGCATTCCACGGAAAACAGCACAACAATCGAGAGAGAACAGGCACAGAGAGCTCCTGAGAGAGACACACAGGGAACTGTAGAGGGCGGTGGGGCAGTAAAGAGACCCCAGGCTGAAAGAAGGGAAAGTGTGGATGAAGGTTCTGCTATAGCAGAAACTATTATGGACCAAGCACACACTGCAGATGTGCAGGAGACTCCAGACAATCCAAGGCGATACTCAGAACGAAGACACCAGACAGACTGGACTTATAAACAAACAAACACAAACAAAAATGAACTGTTCAAGTTCATATCAAAAGATGCAAAATAACTACAACAAGTTCTGGAAAATGTTTCAGTTGTGGTTTGGTAGAAGTAACTCTGATTGTATAAGAGAAGGAATGTCATCTTCTGTTAATTACTGATATCTCCTTTAAGAACAGAGCACCGTACTTGCACTAACTAGCTTTAGCAAATGTGAAGCTCCAGTTCACTTCCTTGTATTGGAGACTTTCTTATTATATCCATTAGTAATAAGAGCTACGACACTACAAAATGGTTGGGTCACGAGAATCTTCAGATATCAAAATGGGGTCATGTTTCAAAAAAGTCCAGGAACCCCTCCATAGGTCAGTGTGGTCAGTAAAAGGGAGATGAAGGCAGCTAGCTACAGTACTCACCATCAGCACAGCGAAGTTAGTGGTGTGATTACAGAAACAACGCAGGCCGTCTTCTGAGTGGTTGACTTTGTAGCAGCCAAAGGTGCTCCAGTCTATCAACGTGTAGTTCCATGACACGCAGGCAAAGTCATGGAGGGAGGCGTTGGGGACAGCCTGAGAAGTGAGAACAGAAACAAACTCACTGAAAATCCTTCAGAAAAACACATGCATTCACAGTACTCATCTTTTTTTTAAATCTAAGTCAATTGTGAAGTCTAACAGGTTTAAGTAAATGTGGGAAAGAAGAAATACCAATTCTGATAGATTGTATTATGTACAAGACTGTAGCAGATGTAGCGGATAAGCATCAATGGAGAACTTCGATCATGGGTGTCAAAGATGTGACTTAGATAATGAATAACTGTGTGTTTATTGATTCCATCAGAAATCTTACTGTGGGCTTGAAGAGCATCTCAACATGTAACCCAGACACCTGTCCCAGGTTAGCAGAGATGACCCTTCTGCTGGTTCCTGAAGAAGCTCTGAAAGCCCTGGACCTGAAGAACCGGTCGTTTTGGTAGAGTACAAAACCAATGGAGTGGTTTGTGTTTTTACTACGTGAAACTGAGTGGAGTGAGAGAGAGGGGAGAGAGGGAGGGAGAAAGAGAGATTGTTGTTCATATCAGGACTTCATATACATGAGTAGCTTGACCTTGCCTTGAGGGCTTATCTCGATAAATGTAAATGTTTGGAGACGACAAAGAGCAGTAAGCTCTCTTGGTGAAAGCGGTACAAGGAAATTGAAGCTTGAGTTTATACACTATGTTTGCATACCAACATTGGCTCACCTGGTGGGAATTCTATGACAATCTGGACATCAGTAGCACCTCCATTGTCAGCTATCAGTTCAGAGGTATTAGTGTTGAGATGAATTCTGTTGGCCACAAAATTACCAGATCTTCCTGGAGACAGAGATTAAACTGATTTAGACATTTAAAGCAGAACAATATAGTGTTACTTCTGTACCACAGAAGGTGGGTGGCACATTACTTTGGGAGGACGGGCTCATGGTAACGGCTGAAGCAGAATAAGTGGAATTGTATCAAATACATCAATGTGTTTTATGCCATTCCATTCGCTCCGTTCCAGCCATTAATATGAGCCATCTTCAGCCACCACAGTTCTGTAGTACAACAAATGAAATCCATACCAAACCTTACTGACCAACAGAAGAGAAACATTAGAAAAATTTGAAGTTTTACCCAGTCTGTCAACACAGATATAAACTATCACTTTAAATGCCAGTATGTAGGTTCACTAGCAGTCTCACTCACCAGTCAGAGCAGTAAACTGGATCCCTACTGAGTCACTTGGTACTTGAACAGACTGGACTACCAGGTTGGGCTGAACCACCAAGGACACATTATTGTGCTGGTCCAGGGAAAACTTCTCCAGGGTCTCTGTGAGCCTGGGAGAGAAACACAGAAAAACATTAGTTTACATGCACCATGCAGACACGCAGAGGCACACGTACACCCATACACTCAAGCATATACAGAAATACACACCACCACCCATGCACACACACACACACACACACACACACACACACACACACACTCCAGTACTTTTGGACAGCGTCTCTCTCCTGTGAACTCTCCTCACTGGAATTCAACAGCTGACTGATGGTAGTTACAGCTGCCACTGCGATGTCCTGCAACATGATCAAAACCAGGGGATGACCCTCAAGTGTTCAAATCACTGCAGTAACAACCTCACGTTTCTCTCCAGAACATGTCATAGTTCACGACTTGATTTCAAAACATGTTTTACCTCTGTGATATTTGCAGACAGAAGCAGCGTGTTAGCTATCTGAGCTGCTGTGGTGATGTTGTCAGCTGACAGCTGCTCTGGTCGAGAGGTCAGGATCTGAGTACTGAAGGCTAAGTCTAGTAAATCACCTGAACTATTGGAGATCTGAATAGAGACAGACAAGGATTTATATTTTATTTTAGTATTGTTTTTCAACAGAACATTTTATAAGTGGCAGCAACATGCTGAACTGTGAGTACATTTGGATATTAAATTGCCAGTACTAACTCAGCAAAAAAAATAAACAGCCTCTCACTGTCAACTGCGTTTATTTTCAGCAAACTTAACATGTGTAAATATTTGTATGAACATAACAAGATTCAACAACTGAGACATAAATTGAACAAGTTCCACAGACATGTGACTAACAGAAATTGAATAATGTGTCCCTGGACAGAGGGGAGTTCAAAATCAAAAGTAACAGTCAGTAGCTGGTGTGGCAACCAGCTGCATTAAGTACTGCAGTGCATCTCCTCCTCATGGACTGCACGAGATTTGCTAGTTCTTGCTGTGAGATGTTACCCCACTCTTCCACAAAGGCCCGCAAGTTCCCGGACATTTCTGTGCGGGATGGCCCTATCCCTCACCCTCCAATCTAACAGGTCCCAGACGTGCTCAATGGGATTGAGATCCGAGCTCTTCGCTGGTCATGGCAGAACACTGACATTCCTGTCTTGCAGGAAATCACGCACAGAATGAGCATTATGGCTGGTGGCATTGTCATGCTGGAGGGTCATGTCAGGATGAGACTGCAGGAAGGGTACCACATGAGGGAGGAGGATGTCTTCCCTGTAACGCACAGCATTGAGATTGCCTGCAATGACAACAAGCACAGTCCCATGATGCTGTGACACACCGCCCCAGACCATGACGGACCCTCCACCTCCAAATCGATCCTACTCCAGAGTACAGGCCTCGGTGTAACGCTCATTCCTTCGACGATAAACGCGAATCCGACCATCACCCCTGGTGAGACAAAACCGTGACTCGTCAGTGAAAAGCACTTTTTGCCAGTCCTGTCTGGTCCAGCGATGGTGAGTTTGTGCCCATAGGCGACGTTGTTGCCGGTGATGCCTTACAACAGGCCTACAAGCCCTCAGTCCAGCCTCTCTCAGCCTATTGCGGACAGTCTGAGCACTGATGGAGGGATTGTGCGTTCCTGGTGTAACTCAGGCAGTTGTTGTTGCCATCCTGTACCTGTTCCGCAGGTGTGATGTTCGGATATACCGATCCTGTGCAGGTGTTGTTACACGTGGTCTGCCATTGCGAGGACGATCAGCTATCTGTCCTGTCTCCCTGTAGCGCTGTCTTAGGTGTCTCACAGTACGGACATTGCAATTTATTGCCTTGGCCACATCTGCAGTCCTCATGCCTCCTTGCAGCATGCCTAAGGCACGTTCACGCAGATGAGCAGGGACCCTGGGCATCTTTCTTTTGGTGTTTTTCAGTCAGTAGAAAGGCCTCTTTAGTGTCCTAAGTTTTCATAACTGTGAACTTAATTGCCTACCGTCTGTAAGCTGTTAGTGTCTTAACGACCGTTCTACAGGTGCATGTTCATGAATTGTTTATGGTTCATTGAACAAGCATGGGAAACAGTGTTTAAACCCTTTACATTGAAGATCTGTGAAGTTATTTGGATTTTTACGAATTATCTTTGGAAGACAGGATCCTGAAAAAGGGATGTTTCTTTTTTTGCTGAGTTTATGTGGCTCAGTTGGGAGAGAATGGCACTGGCAACGCCAGGTTCGATTCCCACAGGGGACAAGTATGAAAATGTATGCACTCACTACTATGTCACTCTGGATAAGAGCGTCTACTAAATGTAAAAATAAAATGTTACGTAAAACACAAGAAATAAAAAAATAATGTTTCTCATCACCTGTTAAGCAGAATAAAGGAACAGAATAGATGATCTGAAGGTAAGAGCCAGTTGTTACTGATCTTCAAACTTGTTAAGGCTGTCGCTCTCCTCATCCTCGGATGAGGTGAGGAGAGAAGGATCTTCAGACCAAAATGCGGTTTGCGGGAAATAAGCCATCTTTCATTATAAATACGACAAAACTGAATAATGATGGCAACAAGAAAACAAACACTTTAACAAACTTACAAAATAACAAAACGACGTAGAACGAAACCTGAACATAAACTCACATCACTAAACGTAAACTCACGGACAGGAACGTTACATCAAAACACACGAACAGCCAAACAGTCCCCGAAAGTGAATAACATCGACAACACGAGAGACATCACAGGAGACAATCACCCACAAACAAACAGTGAGAACGCCCTTCCTAAATATGACTCTTAATTAGAGGAAAACGCAAACCACCTGCCTCTAATCAAGAGCCATACCAGGTAACCCAAAACCAACATAGAAACAGATAACATAGACTGCCCACCCAAAACACATGCCCTGACCATAAACACATAAAAAACAACATAAAACAGGTCAGGACTGTTACAAAACTGTAAGATCCACTCCTCATAATGATGACTAACTGACCTGAAGAACGCTAAATCAAGACTAGTCATAAATCAAGATAATAAAAAAATATACCTTGACTTACATTTCCTTGAATGTCACTGAGGGTTAATTCACACTGCAGCTCGTGAGGAGGACCAAACATCGGAGATCCAGTGTCATTCAAACATCTTGCTGAGGCTTTTGGTAAACCGGCTGGAGGAACCAAGATAAAAAGATACTCAAGATTTTGTGTTACCTATTACAACATTAATTAGGACTGTAAAAGACGAATACATTTTTGTCATTTCAGGTGAATAAAAGTAACATACCACTGATTGTCTTCTTATCACATAACTCTTCTGAATAAGCAGACCAGCCAACCGTTGTTCTTGGGAAGGAAAAATCACCAATGATGGTGGAATTGCAGAAATTCCCTATCGAAGGAAAATACATTTCAACATGGACCAAATGTATGACTGCAAACGTGAAGTATACATTCTGAATGTGAGATCCAAGGAATAATGTTGTGGACTGTGAATGTGAAATCTAGGGTAAGCTATAGTAGTGGAGTGGTGTGTACTCTGAATGTGAGATGCAGGGTTAGGTGTAGTATTGTAGTGGTGTGTACTGTGAATATGAGATCCAGGGTTAGGTGTAGTATTGTAGTGGTGTGTACTGTGAATGTGAGATCCAGGGTTAGGTATAAAAGTGTAGTGGTGTGTACTGTGAATGTGAGATCCAGGGTTAGGTATAAAAGTGTAGTGGTGTGTACTGTGAATGTGAGATCCAGGGTTAGGTATAAAAGTGTAGTGGTGTGTACTGTGAATGTGAGATCCAGGGTTAGGTATAGTAGTGTAATATTGTGGAGGAGTCTGAATGGTAGATCCAGGGTTAGGTATAGTAGTGTAATATTGTGGAGGAGTCTGAATGGTCGATCCAGGGTTAGATATAGTAGTGTAGTATTGTTGTGGAGTCTGAATGGTCGATCCAGGGTTAGATATAGTAGTGTAGTATTGTTGTGGAGTCTGAATGGTCGATCCAGGGTTAGGTATAGTAGTGTAGTATTGTGGAGGAGTCTGAATGGTAGATCCAGGGTTAGGTATAGTAGTGTAGTATTGTAGAGGAGTCTGAATGGTAGATCCAGGGTTAGGTATAGTAGTGTAATATTGTGGAGGAGTCTGAATGGTAGATCCAGGGTTAGGTATAGTAGTGTAGTATTGTGGAGGAGTCTGAATGGTAGATCCAGGGTTAGGTATAGTGTAAGTGTGTATTTACGTACCTTCTGAACAGGTCTCTCCAGTCCACGCATCAGGACAGATACAGACTCCATTCTGCAGCTCACCACCATTGATACAGACCAGAGGAAGGATTGTGGTGGTAGAGGTGGAGATGGTGGTGGTGGTAGAGGTGGTAGGAGAGGTGGTGGTGGTGTTAGACGTGGTGGTAGAGGTGGTGGTGGAGGTGGTGGTGGAGGTGGTGGTGGAGGTGGTGGTGGAGGTGGTGGTGGAGGTGGTGTTAGAGATGATAGGAGAGGTGGTGGTGGTGGTGTTAGAGATGGTAGGAGAGGTGTTGGTAGAGGTGGTGGTGGTGGTGCTAGAGGTGGTGGGGAGACTGATACTGGTGACAGGGATAGAGGTAGGGTAACCAGTAGTTGGAAGAACAGTAGTATTTATGTAACCAGTAGCTGGAGGATCAGTAGTAGTTAGGTAACCAGTAGTTGGATGACCAGTAGTTGGAGTGTCGGTAGTTGGAGGGGCACTAGCTGAAGAATCAGGCGTTAAAGGGTCAGTAGTAGTTAGGTAACCAGTAGTTGGAAGAACAGTCGTATTTATGTAACCAGTAGCTGGAGGATCAGTAGTAGTTAGGTAACCAGTAGCTGGAGGATCAGTAGTTGGAGTGTCGGTAGTTGGAGGATCAGTAGTTGGAGTGTCGGTAGTTGGAGGGGCACTAGCTGGAGAGTCAGGCGTTAAAGGGGCAGTAGTAGTTAGGTAACCAGTAGTTGGATGACCGGTAGTTGGAGTGTCGGTAGTTGGAGTGTCGGTAGTTGGAGTGTCGGTAGTTGGAGTGTCGGTAGTTGGAGAATCAGGCGTTAAAGGGGCAGTAGTAGTTGGGGTAGTTATGTTAATGATGGTTGGAATGGCAGATGATATGGTGAGATTCCCCTGTGATAAAGAGACTTTAAAAAAGATAATTAACTCAGTAAACCACATAAACAAGGATACATAGTGTCAGTTGCTATAATCATAGGAGACGATCCATGCTGTTCCAGTTTCATAGTCTGCATCAGTGTAGAAATGTTTCCTACTGTACTTTATGAGAGAAAGAAGTCATTATCACTGCCAATAAACGGTAGAGAGTTGATAGCAAAAGCTACTCTGTTATCAACTGTATCTGAGACCTGACAGTAGTCTATTCACAGTATGTAAACAGTGTCTTATCAGTAAATCGAAAGTGTTTGGACTAAAATAAAGTCTGAAACAGTGTCTTCATTGATGCTATTGTATCCCTCACAGCAAACAGACAAAACCTAAATCAGTAATTTCCTATAAATCGAACTTTAAAATTAAATAAACCAAACTGTAAAAACAGTACGGTTATATATGGGCAATAATCAATTGATAAGTTAAATGCATCATACATTTTTGCACATCTGAATTGAAAGCAATTTTCCAACATAATTCTCCATCACAGAAGACTCTTAACAACAGCATCATACACTGAGTATAAAAAACATTAGGAACACCTTCCTGATATTGAGTTGCACCTCCACACACTTTCGCCCTCAGAACAGCCTCAACTCGTCAGGACTTGGAC
Organism: Salvelinus fontinalis; assembly: GCF_029448725.1. Taxonomy (NCBI): domain Eukaryota; kingdom Metazoa; phylum Chordata; class Actinopteri; order Salmoniformes; family Salmonidae; genus Salvelinus; species Salvelinus fontinalis. The sequence continues at coordinate 66,717,234 of NC_074671.1, read as the reverse complement.
TCTACAAGGTGTCGAAAGGGATGCTGGCCCATTTTGACTCCAATGCTTCCAACAGTTGTGTCAAGTTGGCTCGATGTCCTTTGGGTGGTGAACCATTCTTGATACACACAGGAAACTGTTGAGCGTGACAAACCCAGCAGCGTTGCAGTTCTTGAACAAAAACGGTGGGCCTGGCACCTATTTCCATACCTGTTCAAAGGGACTTAAATCTTTTGTCTTGCCCATTCACCCACTGAATGGAACACATACACAATCCATGTCTCAATTGTCTCAAGGCTTTAAAATCCTTCTTTAACCTGTCTCCCCCCCTCATCTCCATTGATTGAAGTAAATTTAACAAGTGACATTAATAAAGCATCATTGCTTTCACCTGGATTCACCTGGCCAAACTGTCATGGAAAGAGCAGGTGATCTTAATGTTTTGTACACTCAGTGTAGTCTGAACATCTTAAATCACCCTGAATAAATCAAATATAGAGCAAGTCTTACCTGTAGCAAAGACAGCCATAATCCATAGCTCCTTCATCTCTGCTGTTTCCAGTCACCCAGTGTCAGCAGACTGCACATTATTAGGACGTCTGTTGGTCTAATGCTGTGCTGCTCTCCACCTGTCACAGAGACTGCAGTAACGTGCAGATACCAGTTAATGATTTACTATTGAAATTAAGGGGGAAGTACTGTACATTGGCTCCAGCACAACTCACATTGTCAACAGGATCAGTAAAGACACACACAAATAAGTCAGCTATGTGACAGGATGAATACAATGGACCAGTCAACCAATAGCATTACCCTTCTCTATGCAAAACATTCTTGGTTGCAGCAGGGAAGGTACAGTTCATGTTTTGGTAAACAGAAAATATTTTTTTCCACTAGAGCAGGTGTAATTAGATCTCCTGATTAGAGTTGAAGAAAGTAATGGAAGTGTCTTGGAGGTCTGGATTAGAATGTGAGGACACTAGAGGGTAGACTTCTCTAGAACAGGGTTTCCCAAACTCAGTCCTGGGGCCCTCCTGGGTGGATGGTTTGTTTTCTGCCCAAGCACTACACAGTTAATTAACATAACCAACTCATCATCAAGATTTGAATATTTGAATCAAACGACATTGAAATGACTTAAACCACATCAAAACTGTGATCAAATTATAATGGACCTACATGTATAGTCACTTCACTCTGTCTAGCTTGATAAAAGTAATCGAAACAAAAGCTAGACAGTCAGGGAGCCTGTAATATTCCAAAATCGATGGATAGAGGAAGAGTTTGAGCAAATGTTGACTGCGAGGAAGTACTGTATCTAAATGGGGGTCATCGCTGTTGGGTCACCTGACAGGTACTCGCCACCCTGAGTATTCTGGGAGCTGGATGGTACCGCAATCGCTACTCCTTCTTCCTCCTTCAAGGAACTCAGAACCAGAATCCCCTTTATTCACCAAATAATTTTGCATGTACAGGAATCTGAGTCTGTGAAATGGTGCTGCCACAATAAACAGAATATACAGACAATAAACAAACAGATTATATACGGACAATATATATATATATACATATACACACAGTACCAGTCAAATAAACATATATACTGTATATAGACACATAATTAATTTAGACTACAGACCAGGCAACAACAAAAAAATGACAGACTACACAATAACCACCAGGCTAAAAACTACAGACTACACAATAACCACCAGGCTAAAAACTACAGACTACACAATAACCACCAGGCTAAAAACTACAGACTACACTATAAACACCAGGATAAAAACTACAGACTACACTATAAACACCAGGATAAAAACTACAGACTACACTATAAACACCAGGATAAAAACTACAGACTACAATATAAACACCAGGATAAAAACTACAGACTACACAATAACCACCAGGCTAAAACTACAGACTACACTATAAACACCAGGATAAAAACTACAGACTACACTATAAACACCAGGATAAAAACTACAGACTACACTATAAACACCAGGATAAAAACTACAGACTACACTATAAACACCAGGATAAAAACTACAGACTACACTATAAACACCAGGATAAAAACTACAGACTACAATATAAACACCAGGATAAAAACTACAGACTACACTATAAACACCAGTATAAAAACTACAGACTACACTATAAACACCAGGATAAAAACTACAGACTACACTATAAACACCAGGATAAAAACTACAGACTACACTATAAACACCAGGATAAAAACTACAGACTACACTATAAACACCAGGATAAAAACTACAGACTACACAATAACCACCAGGCTAAAACTACAGACTACACTATAAACACCAAGATAAAAACTACAGACTACACTATAAACACCAGGATAAAAACTACATACTACACTATATACACCAAGATAAAAACTACAGACTACACTATAAACACCAGTATAAAAACTACAGACTACACTATAAACACCAGTATAAAAACTACAGACTACACTATAAACACCAGGATAAAAACTACAGACTACACTATAAACACCAGGCTAAATACTACAGACTACACTATAAACACCAGGCTAAAAACTACAGACTACACTATAAACACCAGTATAAAAACTACAGACTACACTATAAACACCAGGATAAAAACTACAGACTACACTATAAACACCAAGATAAAAACTACAGACTACACTATAAACACCAGGATAAAAACTACAGACTACACTATAAACACCAGGATAAAAACTACAGACTACAATATAAACACCAGGATAAAAACTACAGACTACACTATAAACACCAGGATAAAAACTACAGACTACACTATAAACACCAAGATAAAAACTACAGACTACACTATAAACACCAGGATAAAAACTACAGACTACACTATAAACACCAAGATAAAAACTACAGACTACACTATAAACACCAGGATAAAAACTACAGACTACACTATAAACACCAAGATAAAAACTACAGACTACACTATAAACACCAGGATAAAAACTACAGACTACACTATAAACACCAGGATAAAAACTACAGACTACACTATAACCACCAGGCTAAAAACTACAGACTACACAATAACCACCAGGCTAAAAACTACAGACTACACTATAAACACCAGGATAAAAACTACAGACTACACTATAAACACCAAGATAAAAATTACAGACTACACTATAAACACCAAGATAAAAACTACAGACTACACTATAAACACCAGGATAAAAACTACAGACTACACTATAAACACCAAGATAAAAACTACAGACTACACTATAAACACCAGGCTAAAAACTACAGACTACACTATAAACACCAGGATAAAAACTACAGACTACACTATAAACACCAGGATAAAAACTACAGACTACACTATAAACACCAGGATAAAAACTACAGACTACACTATAAACACCAGGATAAAAACTACAGACTACACTATAAACACCAGGATAAAAACTACAGACTACACTATAAACACCAAGATAAAAACTACAGACTACACTATAAACACCAGGCTAAAAACTACAGACTACACTATAAACACCAGGATAAAAACTACAGACTACACTATAAACACCAGGATAAAAACTACAGACTACACTATAAACACCAGGATAAAAACTACAGACTACACTATAAACACAAAGATAAAAACTACAGACTACACTATAAACACCAGGATAAAAACTACAGACTACACTAGCCAGCCACCACAACAATAGACTGTTCTCTCTACTTCCTGCATGTCAAGCGGTACTGGAGTGCCAAGTCTAGGACAAAAAGGCTTCTCAACAGTTTTACCCCCAAGCCATAAGACTCCTGAACAGGTAAACAAATGGCTACCCGAACTATTTGCACTGTGTGCCCCCCCCCCCCCAACCCCTCTTTTACACTGCTGCTACTCTGTTTATCACGTATGCATAGTCACTTTAACTATACATTCATGTACATACTACCTCAATTGGCCTGACCAACCAGTGCTCCCGCACATTGGCTAACCGGGCTATCTGCATTGTGTCCCGCCACCTTCCGCCAACCCCTCTTTTACGCTACTGCTACTCTCTGTTCATCATATATGCATAGTCACTTTAACCATATCTACACGTACATACTACCTCAATCAGCCCGACTAACCGGTGTCTGTATATAGCCTCGCTACTGTTATAGCCTTGCTACTGTTTATAGCCTCACTACTGTATATAGCCTCGCTACTGTTATAGCCTAGCTACTGTTTATAGCCTCACTACTGTTTATAGCCTCGCTACTGTATATAGCCTCGCTACTGTTTATAGCCTCGCTACTGTTTATAGCCTCGCTACTGTTATAGCCTCGCTACTGTTATAGCCTCGCTACTGTTATAGCCTCGCTACTGTTATAGCCTCGCTACTGTTTATAGCCTCGCTACTGTTTATAGCCTCGCTACTGTTATAGCCTTGCTACTGTTTATAGCCTCACTACTGTTTATAGCCTCACTACTGTTTATAGCCTCGCTACTGTTATAGCCTTGCTACTGTTTATAGCCTCACTACTGTTTATAGCCTCACTACTGTATATAGCCTCACTACTGTTATAGCCTTGCTACTGTTTATAGCCTCACTACTGTTTATAGCCTCACTACTGTTTATAGCCTCGCTGCTGTTTATAGCCTCGCTACTGTTATAGCCTTGCTACTGTTTATAGCCTCACTACTGTTTATAGCCTCACTACTGTTTATAGCCTCGCTACTGTTATAGCCTTGCTACTGTTTATAGCCTCACTACTGTTTATAGCCTCACTACTGTTTATAGCCTCGCTACTGTTATAGCCTCGCTACTGTTATAGCCTCACTACTGTATATAGCCTCGCTACTGTATATAGCCTCGCTACTGTTATAGCCTTGCTACTGTTATAGCCTCGATACTGTTATAGCCTTGCTACTGTTTATAGCCTCACTACTGTATATAGCCTCGCTACTGTTATAGCCTTGCTACTGTATATAGCCTCGATACTGTTTATAGCCTCACTACTGTTTATAGCCTCACTACTGTATATAGCCTTGCTACTGTTATAGCCTTGCTACTGTTATAGCCTCGATACTGTTATAGCCTTGCTACTGTTATAGCCTCGCTACTGTTATAGCCTTGCTACTGTTATAGCCTCACTACTGTATATAGCCTCACTACTGTATATAGCCTTGCTACTGTTATAGCCTCACTACTGTTTATAGCCTCACTACTGTATATAGCCTTGCTACTGTTATAGCCTTGCTACTGTTATAGCCTCACTACTGTATATAGCCTCACTACTGTATATAGCCTTGCTACTGTTATAGCCTCACTACTGTTTATAGCCTCACTACTGTATATAGCCTTGCTACTGTTATAGCCTTGCTACTGTTATAGCCTCACTACTGTTTATAGCCTCACTACTGTATATAGCCTTGCTACTGTTATAGCCTCACTACTGTTTATAGCCTCACTACTGTATATAGCCTTGCTACTGTTATAGCCTTGCTACTGTTATAGCCTCGATACTGTTATAGCCTTGCTACTGTTATAGCCTCGCTACTGTTATAGCCTTGCTACTGTTATAGCCTCGATACTGTTATAGCCTTGCTACTGTTTATAGCCTCACTACTGTATATAGCCTCGCTACTGTTATAGCCTTGCTACTGTTTATAGCCTCACTACTGTATATAGCCTCGCTACTGTTATAGCCTTGCTACTGTATATAGCCTCGATACTGTTTATAGCCTCACTACTGTATATAGCCTCGCTACTGTTATAGCCTCGCTACTGTTATAGCCTTGCTACTGTATATAGCCTCGATACTGTTTATAGCCTCGCTACTGTTATAGCCTTGCTACTGTATATAGCCTCGCTACTGTTTATAGCCTCACTACTGTATATAGCCTCGCTACTGTTATAGCCTTGCTACTGTTATAGCCTTGCTACTGTATATAGCCTCGCTACTGTTTATAGCCTCACTACTGTATATAGCCTCGCCACTGTTATTTTTCACTGTCTTTTTACTGTTGTTTTTATTTCTTTACTTACCTATTGTTCACCTAATACCTTTTTTGCACTGTTGGTTAGAGCCTGTAAGTAAGCATTTCACTGTTTCACCTGTTGTATTCGGCACACATGACAAATAAACTTTGATTTGATTTGAAACAACAGGCTGGCAGCAAGTCATCAACTGAGAGGTCAAGTTAATGAGTTAGTGCGACTATGTGACAGACAAAACAGGACGCCAGTGATTTGAATAATGTGGTATAAAGTAAACATGGTGGGTGGCATAAGTAAACAGGAAACCTTTCAACACAATGGATCGTTCTTTTAGTTTTTTACAACTTTTAAAATTGCTGTTTGCCATTGATAAAAGCATGCAATACAAACATTGATAGGGAAATGCTTTTACAGTATTAGTTATAACATTTTATACAGCAATTGCCCCAATTGGTAATACAGTACAGTTCATTTGAAAGATATCATCAGCTCCAGCTCGTGGCTTCAGCCAACCAGACTGTCCCCATGCACCCCACACTCTGCCCATGCACTGACCATGCATCCTGTGATTGGTCAGATGCTCCTAGCTAGCCCAACACTGGCAAGTCTGTTCCATTGCATGGTCTCTCAAGCGTATCAGTATTAACCGCAAGATAACACACAAAGACTTGATAAAAGCAAATGAGATGTTTATGCAAATATGTTTCTAGTACAAGAGGGTGCTGTCCGTATGTAGCGGGTGTGTCCTGTCCTGAGGGAGCGGGTGTGTCCTGTCCTGATGGGGCGGGTGTGTTCTGTCCTAATGCAGCTGGTGTGTTCTGTCTGATGGGGCGGGTGTGTCCTGTCCTGATGGGGCGGGTGTGTTCTGTCCTAATGCAGCTGGTGTGTTCTGTCCTGATGGGGCGGGTGTGTTCTGTCCTGATGGTGCAGCTGTGTTCTGTCCTGATGGGGCAGCTGTTTTCTGTCCTGATGGGGCAGCTGTTTTCTGTCCTGATGGGGCAGCTGTTTTCTGTCCTGATGGGGCGGGTGTGTTCTGTCCTGATGGGGCAGGTGTGTTCTGTCCTGATAGGGCGGGTGTGTCCTGTCCTGATGGGGCAGGTGTGTTCTGTCCTGATGGGGCGGCTGTTTTCTGTCCTGATGGGGCGGGTGTGTTCTGTCCTGATGGGGCTGGTGTGTTCTGTCCTGATGGGGAAGGTGTGTTCTGTCCTGATGGGGCGGGTGTGTTCTGTCCTGATGGGGCGGGTGTGTTCTGTCCTGATGGGGCTGGTGTGTTCTGTCCTGATGGGGAAGGTGTGTTCTGTCCTGATGGGGCGGGTGTGTTCTGTCCTGATGTGGCGGGTGTGTCCTGTCCTGATGGGGCGGGTGTGTTCTGTCCTGATGGGGCAGGTGTGTTCTGTCCTGATGGGGCGGGTGTGTTCTGTCCTGATGGGGCGGGTGTGTTCTGTCCTGATGGGGCAGGTGTGTCCTGTCCTGATGGGGCAGGTGTGTTCTGTCCTGATGGGGCGGGTGTGTTCTGTCCTGATGGGGCGGGTGTGTTCTGTCCTGATGGGGCAGGTGTGTTCTGTCCTGATGGGGCAGGTGTGTTCTGTCCTGATGGGGCGGGTGTGTTCTGTCCTGATGGGGCGGGTGTGTTCTGTCCTGATGGGGCAGGTGTGTTCTGTCCTGATGGGGCAGCTGTTTTCTGTCCTGATGGGGCGGATGTGTCATGTCCTGATGGGGCGGGTGTGTTCTGTCCTGATGGGGCGGGTGTGTTCTGTCCTGATGGGGCGGGTGTGTTCTGTCCTGATGGGGCGGGTGTGCTCTGTCCTGATGGGGCGGGTGTGCTCTGTCCTGATGGGGCGGGTGTGTTCTGTCCTGATGGGGCGGGTGTTTTCTGTCCTGATGGGGCGGGTGTGTCCTGTCCTGATGGGGCAGGTGTGTTCTGTCCTGATGGGGCGGGTGTGTCCTGTCCTGATGGGGCGGGTGTGTTCTGTCCTGATGGGGTGGGTGTGTCCTGTCCTGATGCAGCAGGTGTGTTCTGTCCTGATGGGGCGGGTGTGTTCTGTCCTGATGGGGCGGGTGTGTTCTGTCCTGATGGGGCAGCTGTTTTCTGTCTTGATGGGGCAGGTGTGTTCTGTCCTGATGGGGCGGGTGTGTTCTGTCCTGATGGGGTGGGTGTGTCCTGTCCTGATGGGGCGGGTGTGCTCTGTCCTGATGGGGCGGGTGTGTTCTGTCCTGATGGGGCGGGTGTGTTCTGTCCTGATGGGGCAGGTGTGTTCTGTCCAGATGGGGCGGGTGTGTTCTGTCCTGATGGGGCGGCTGTGTTCTGTCCTGATGGGGCAGGTGTGTTCTGTCCTGATGGGGCAGGTGTGTTCTGTCCTGATGGGGCAGGTGTGTTCTGTCCTGATGGGGCGGGTGTGTTCTGTCCTGATGGGGCAGGTGTGTTCTGTCCTGATGGGGCAGGTGTGTTCTGTCCTGATGGGGCAGGTGTGTTCTGTCCTGATGGGGCGGGTGTGTTCTGTCCTGATGGGGCGGGTGTGTTCTGTCCTGATGGGGCGGGTGTGTTCTGTCCTGATGGGGCGGGTGTGTTCTGTCCTGATGGGGCGGGTGTGTTCTGTCCTGATGGGGCAGGTGTGTTCTGTCCTGATGGGGCGGGTGTGTTCTGTCCTGATGGGGCGGGTGTGTTCTGTTCTGATGGGGCGGGTGTGTCCTGTCCTGATGGGGCGGGTGTGCTCTGTCCTGATGGGGTGGGTGTGTTCTGTCCTGATGGGGCGGGTGTGTTCTGTCCTGATGGGGCGGGTGTGTTCTGTCCTGATGGGGCGGGTGTGTTCTGTCCTAATTCAGCAGGTGTGTTCTGTCCTGATGGGGCAGGTGTGTTCTGTCCTGATGGGGCAGGTGTGTTCTGTCCTGATGGGGCGGGTGTGTTCTGTCCTAATGGGGCAGGTGTGTTCTGTCCTGATGGGGCGGGTGTGTTCTGTCCTGATGGGGCGGGTGTGTTCTGTCCTGATGGGGCGGGTGTGTTCTGTCCTGATGTGGCAGGTGTGTTCTGTCCTGATGTGGCAGGTGTGTTCTGTCCTGATGGGGCAGGTGTGTTCTGTCCTGATGGGGCGGGTGTGTTCTGTCCTGATGGGGCGGGTGTGTTCTGTCCTGATGGGGCGGGTGTGTTCTGTCCTGATGGGGCAGGTGTGTTCTGTCCTGATGGGGCGGGTGTGTTCTGTCCTAATGCAGCAGGTGTGTCCTGTCCTGATGGGGCGGGTGTGTTCTGTCCTGATGGGGCAGGTGTGTTCTGTCCTGATGGGGCGGGTATGTTCGGTCCTGATGGGGCGGGTGTGTTCTGTCCTGATGGGGCTGGTGCATCGATCCATCCTGATGGGGCTGGTGCATCGATCCATCCTGATGGGGCTGGTGCATCGATCCATCCTGATGGCGCTGGTGTGTTGATCCATCCTGATGGGGCTGGTGTGTTGATCCATCCTCATGGTGCTGGTGTGTTGATCCATCCTGATGGGGCGGGTGTGTTGATCCATCTTGATGGGGCTGGTGTGTTGATCCATCCTGATGGCGCTGGTGTGTTGATCCATCCTGATGGCGCTGGTGTGTTGATCCATCCTGATGGGGCGTGTGTGTTGATCCATCTTGATGGGGCTGGTGTGTTGATCCATCCTGATGGGGCTGGTGTGTTGATCCATCCTGATGGCGCTGGTGTGTTGATCCATCCTGATGGCGCTGGTGTGTTAATCCATCCTGATGGCGCTGGTGTGTTGATCCATCCTGATGGCGCTGGTGTGTTGATCCATCCTGATGGCGCTGGTGTGTTAATCCATCCTGATGGCGCTGGTGTGTTGATCCATCCTGATGGCGCTGGTGTGTTGATCCATCCTGATGGCGCTGGTGTGTTGATCCATCCTGATGGGGCGGGTGTGTTGATCCATCCTGATGGGGCGGGTGTGTTGATCCATCTTGATGGGGCTGGTGTGTTGATCCATCCTGATGGGGCTGGTGCATCGATCCATCCTGATGGCGCTGGTGTGTTGATCCATCCTGATGGCGCTGGTGTGTTGACCCATCCTGATGGGGCTGGTGTGTTGATCCATCCTGATGGCGCTGGTGTGTTGATCCATCCTGATGGGGCTGGTGTGTTGATCCATCCTGATGGGGCTGGTGTGTTGATCCATCCTGATGGCGCTGGTGTGTTGATCCATCCTGATGGGGCTGGTGTGTTGATCCATCCTGATGGGGCTGGTGTGTTGATCCATCCTGATGGGGCTGGTGTGTTGATCCATCCTGATGGGGCTGGTGTGTTGATCCATCCTGATGGGGCTGGTGTGTTGATCCATCCTGATGGGGCTGGTGTGTTGATCCATCCTGATGGGGCTGGTGTGTTGATCCATCCTGATGGGGTGCTTGCATTCCATTCATGCGGGTGTCTGCTGTGTTAAAATATGGCAGAGCAATGCCACGCCACTCACCAAATGTGCAGTCCTTCTTGGTCGTTTAAGTGGCCCAGCGCTGTCTTTATTCATCTTTCTTCTCCATCGGCTTCCAGGCTCTGGTCTTGTCACTTGTCATTCCAATATTATTCAATAGAGATACAACTAATTACGGCTAGCCCAGTGCCACAACTCACACAATCATCATCAAGATACGAAGGCCTAATACATCTGATAAAGATTCAAGATGCAATACTAACATGCATTACCAAATAGAATGTTGTCCCTTATATACAGTACACACATATGCGGAAATAATAAGGCTACCAGCTAGGCAACGTTATATTGTAATTCAATATGCATGGGGGTCTCGACTGAAGTATATTATGTGATAAACTTGCATTACTAACACAAAAAGATAACGCTATTTTACTTAGTTAGCTCTTGCAAACACTGACGCAACTTTTCCCTGTGAGTTTGTACAAGCTCCCTGGCAAAACCATATGACGTGTATTTGCTCCCTGGCAAAACCATATGACGTGTATTTGCTCCCTGGCAAAACCATATGATGTGTATTTGCTCCCTGGCAAAACCATATGACGTGTATTTGCTCCCTGGCAAAACCATATGACGTGTATTTGCTCCCTGGCAAAACCATATAACGTGTTTTTGCTCCCTGGCAAAACCATATAACGTGTATTTGCTCCCTGGCAAAACCATATGACGTGTATTTGCTCCCTGGCAAAACCATATAACGTGTTTTTGCTCCCTGGCAAAACCATATAACGTGTATTTGCTCCCTGGCAAAACCATATAACGTGTTTTTGCTCCCTGGCAAAACCATATAACGTGTATTTGCTCCCTGGCAAAACCATATAACGTGTATTTGCTGCCAGGCAAAACCATATAACGTGTATTTGCTCCCTGGCAAAACCATATAACGTGTATTTGCTCTCTGGCAAAACCATATAACGTGTATTTAACGTGTATAACGTGTATCTTAGGTCAGGAGTAACCATTCTAACCAAGTGGTCAGACGGCAGATTTTATAAGGCCACTGTTGAATACATTGGGCAGCCAGACCAGATTTTTAAAAAAGTTTGAAAGAAAAACAATGACATATTCTTAGATATGGACAAGCAAGAGAAGGGCTGCCCACCTCAACCAACAGTACGTCAGTCGCCCACATCTGAACATTTAAGCTCACAGTGTTCAAGTGACACTAATAATTGAGGAGCCCACTGTCTGAACACGGTGAAGATGTCAGATCAATACCTACTCTGTGCAGACGAAACACAGCCTGTCCAATTCTATGGTGGCAATGCACCCACCCTGGTGAGACAGCATCAACCAGCCCCAATTGAACAGCACACACCAGCCCCAGTTGGACAGCATTCCCCAACCCCTATGAGACAGCACACACCCACCCTGGTGAGACAGCACACACCCACCCTGGTGAGACAGCACACACCCACCCTGGTGAGACAGCACACACCCACCCTGGTGAGACAGCACACACCCACCCTGGTGAGACAGCACACACCCTGGTGAGATAGCATCCACCAGCAGTGCAGGGACAGCTTTCCCTAGCCCCTGTGGGACAGCACGCACCAGCCCCCACTGAATGGAATGCACCATTCCCAGTGGGACAGCACGCACCAGCCCTCACTGGATGGAATGCACCATTCCCAGTGGGACAGCACGCACCAGCCCCCACTGAATGGAATGCACCATTCCCAGTGGGACAGCACGCACCAGCCCTCACTGGATGGAATGCACCATTCCCAGTGGGACGGCACGCACCAGCCCTCACTGGATGGAACGCACCAGCCTCAGTGGGACAGCACGTACCAGATCCAGTGGGACAGCACGCACCAGATCCAGTGGGACGGCACGCACCAGATCCAGTGGGACGGCACGCACCAGATCCAGTGGGACAGCACGCACCAGATCCAGTGGGACAGCACGCACCAGATCCAGTGGGACAGCACGCACCAGATCCAGTGGGACAGCACGCACCAGATCCAGTGGGACAGCACGCACCAGCTCCAGTGGGACAGCACGCACCAGATCCAGTGGGACAGCACGCACCAGATCCAGTGGGACAGCACGCACCAGCCGCACGGCAGCTATGAGATGGTTGCAGGGATGAGGTTGAAAAAAATCCTGTGACAAGGGAAGGATGGAGGAAGTAATTTTGAGAAGAGGTAAGTAATTAATATCATGTCACCTATCAAACTTTATTTTGTGAAGTTGAATTGTAAATCATTTTGAAAAATTTCACCAACCCCATTTCTGTCTTTATTTTATTTTTTTACATTTGGAAGAGTGATTGGGCCTTGAACACATAATAATGAATGCACTGTATGTGCTATTGTCTCATCTCAGACCGAGTCCAGATCCGAGAGCTGCACGCTCTCATTGACATCGTTGGAGAGCAACACTGTGAGCTACAGGAGAGAAAGTCATCGGTGCTGTCTAGCGAGCAAGAGTTGTTTCCTGACAGTGGCATGTTGCTCTCATCGTTCCATCCTGCTGCCATCCATCAGGCATCTAGGTAAGAGTTGTTTCCTGACAGTGGCATGTTGCTCTCATCGTTCCATCCTGCTGCCATCCATCAGGCATCTAGGTAAGAGTTGTTTCCTGACAGTGGCATGTTGCTCTCATCGTTCCATCCTGCTGCCATCCATCAGGCATCTAGGTAAGAGTTGTTTCCTGACAGTGGCATGTTGCTCTCATCGTTCCATCCTGCTGCCATCCATCAGGCATCTAGGTAAGAGTTGTTTCCTGACAGTGGCATGTTGCTCTCATCGTTCCGTCCTGCTGCCATCCATCAGGCATCTAGGTAAGAGTTGTTTCCTGACAGTGGCATGTTGCTCTCATCGTTCCGTCCTGCTGCCATCCATCAGGCATCTAGGTAAGAGTTGTTTCCTGACAGTGGCATGTTGCTCTCATCGTTCCGTCCTGCTGCCATCCATCAGGCATCTAGGTAAGAGTTGTTTCCTGACAGTGGCATGTTGCTCTCATCGTTCCGTCCTGCTGCCATCCATCAGGCATCTAGGTAAGAGTTGTTTCCTGACAGTGGCATGTTGCTCTCATCGTTCCATCCTGCTGCCATCCATCAGGCATCTAGGTAAGAGTTGTTTCCTGACAGTGGCATGTTGCTCTCATCGTTCCGTCCTGCTGCCATCCATCAGGCATCTAGGTAAGAGTTGTTTCCTGACAGTGGCATGTTGCTCTCATCGTTCCATCCTGCTGCCATCCATCAGGCATCTAGGTAAGAGTTGTTTCCTGACAGTGGCATGTTGCTCTCATCGTTCCGTCCTGCTGCCATCCATCAGGCATCTAGGCAAGAGTTGTTTCCTGACAGTGGCATGTTGCTCTCATCGTTCCATCCTGCTGCCATCCATCAGGCATCTAGGTAAGAGTTGTTTCCTGACAGTGGCATGTTGCTCTCATCGTTCCGTCCTGCTGCCATCCATCAGGCATCTAGGTAAGAGTTGTTTCCTGACAGTGGCGTGTTGCTCTCATCGTTCCGTCCTGCTGCCATCCATCAGGCATCTAGGTAAGAGTTGTTTCCTGACAGTGGCGTGTTGCTCTCATCGTTCCGTCCTGCTGCCATCCATCAGGCATCTAGGTAAGAGTTGTTTCCTGACAGTGGCATGTTGCTCTCATCGTTCCGTCCTGCTGCCATCCATCAGGCATCTAGGTAAGAGTTGTTTCCTGACAGTGGCGTGTTGCTCTCATCGTTCCGTCCTGCTGCCATCCATCAGGCATCTAGGTAAGAGTTGTTTCCTGACAGTGGCATGTTGCTCTCATCGTTCCATCCTGCTGCCATCCATCAGGCATCTAGGTAAGAGTTGTTTCCTGACAGTGGCGTGTTGCTCTCATCGTTCCGTCCTGCTGCCATCCATCAGGCATCTAGGTAAGAGTTGTTTACTGACAGTGGCATGTTGCTCTCATCGTTCCGTCCTGCTGCCATCCATCAGGCATCTAGGTAAGAGTTGTTTCCTGACAGTGGCATGTTGCTCTCATCGTTCCATCCTGCTGCCATCCATCAGGCATCTAGGTAAGAGTTGTTTCCTGACAGTGGCATGTTGCTCTCATCGTTCCATCCTGCTGCCATCCATCAGGCATCTAGGTAAGAGTTGTTTCCTGACAGTGGCATGTTGCTCTCATCGTTCCGTCCTGCTGCCATCCATCAGGCATCTAGGTAAGAGTTGTTTCCTGACAGTGGCATGTTGCTCTCATCGTTCCGTCCTGCTGCCATCCATCAGGCATCTAGGTAAGAGTTGTTTACTGACAGTGGCATGTTGCTCTCATCGTTCCGTCCTGCTGCCATCCATCAGGCATCTAGGTAAGAGTTGTTTCCTGACAGTGGCATGTTGCTCTCATCGTTCCGTCCTGCTGCCATCCATCAGGCATCTAGGTAAGAGTTGTTTCCTGACAGTGGCATGTTGCTCTCATCGTTCCGTCCTGCTGCCATCCATCAGGCATCTAGGTAAGAGTTGTTTCCTGACAGTGGCATGTTGCTCTCGTCGTTCCGTCCTGCTGCCATCCATCAGGCATCTAGGTAAGAGTTGTTTCCTGACAGTGGCATGTTGCTCTCATCGTTCCATCCTGCTGCCATCCATCAGGCATCTAGGTAAGAGTTGTTTCCTGACAGTGGCATGTTGCTCTCATCGTTCCGTCCTGCTGCCATCCATCAGGCATCTAGGTAAGAGTTGTTTCCTGACAGTGGCATGTTGCTCTCATCGTTCCGTCCTGCTGCCATCCATCAGGCATCTAGGTAAGAGTTGTTTCCTGACAGTGGCATGTTGCTCTCATCGTTCCATCCTGCTGCCATCCATCAGGCATCTAGGTAAGAGTTGTTTCCTGACAGTGGCATGTTGCTCTCGTCGTTCCGTCCTGCTGCCATCCATCAGGCATCTAGGTAAGAGTTGTTTCCTGACAGTGGCATGTTGCTCTCATCGTTCCATCCTGCTGCCATCCATCAGGCATCTAGGTAAGAGTTGTTTACTGACAGTGGCATGTTGCTCTCATCGTTCCGTCCTGCTGCCATCCATCAGGCATCTAGGTAAGAGTTGTTTCCTGACAGTGGCATGTTGCTCTCATCGTTCCGTCCTGCTGCCATCCATCAGGCATCTAGGTAAGAGTTGTTTCCTGACAGTGGCATGTTGCTCTCGTCGTTCCGTCCTGCTGCCATCCATCAGGCATCTAGGTAAGAGTTGTTTCCTGACAGTGGCATGTTGCTCTCATCGTTCCGTCCTGCTGCCATCCATCAGGCATCTAGGTAAGAGTTGTTTCCTGACAGTGGCATGTTGCTCTCGTCGTTCCGTCCTGCTGCCATCCATCAGGCATCTAGGTAAGAGTTGTTTCCTGACAGTGGCATGTTGCTCTCATCGTTCCGTCCTGCTGCCATCCATCAGGCATCTAGGTAAGAGTTGTTTCCTGACAGTGGCATGTTGCTCTCATCGTTCCGTCCTGCTGCCATCCATCAGGCATCTAGGTAAGATCGCTTGCATCTGTTTCATTTCCTTTTTGACAGTTTTTTTCTCAGTGGAAGAATGTGTCAATTCTTTTGCCTTTGGACGCCATGGCAACATCCCAGAGGGGAAGCGAGTGCTCGACCGGAAGAAGGTCAGCAGAGTTCTAAGTAAGTCTTTTCTCAAAGCTAGGTTACTTTGTTACTTAACTGTCTACAGCAAATTAGGATTGATTCTTGATTAAAAGGATGTACGTATGTTATTTGCTAATTCATCTCTGCAATCAAGTCAAATCAAGGTTCTGAATACTGTATCTTAAATACCTCGAAAACAAACCAAAATCCCCAATGTTTTTTTAAGATGTTTGTGTTTTGCATACTGTGAGTCCTTGAGTAGATTTGTCATGTGTTATTTGTCAAAATATTCATGAAATGTTTTATATACTGTGTTCCAGTGTCACGCCCTGGCCTTAGTATTATTTGTTTTCTTAATTGTTTTAGTTAGGTCAGGGTGTGACATGGGTAATGTATGTGTTTTTTTGTAGTGTCTAGGGTGGTTGTAAAGTTTAGGGGGTTTATTAGAGTAGTTGGGTTTATGTTTAGTATAGAAGTCTAGCTGTGTCTATGGTTGAGTGTAGGTATCTAGGAAAGTCTATGGTTGTCTGAATTGGGTCTCAATTAGAGACAGCTGGTTATTGTTGTCTCTGATTGGGAGCCATATTTAAGGCAACCATAGGCTTTAGCTGTTTGTGGGGAATTGTCTATGTCAGAGTGTTTAGTGTCAGCACTTCTGTTTGTATAGCTTCACGGTCGTCTGTTTTGTTGTTTTTGTAGTTTGTTTAGTGTTGTTTTCGTCTTCTTTCTCAAATAAAGAGGATGTACTTTCCACGCGCTGCGCCTTGGTCCTCTCTCTCTCCCTTTGACGATCTTGACAGAATTCCCCACCAATCTACGACCAAGCGGCGTGTCAAGCGGCAACAGGATCCACCTACACAGGATTCATGGACATGGGAGGAGATACTGGATGGTAAGGGGCCTTGGGCACAACCGGGAGAATATCGCCTCCCTCGTGAAGAGCTGGAGGCAGCTAAAGCCGAGAGGAGGCGATATGAGGAGGCAGCACGGAAGCAAGGCTGGAAGCACGTGAGTACAACCCAAAAATTTCTTGGGGGGGGCCTTAAAGGGAGTGTGGCGAAGTCAGGTAGGAGACCTGCGCCTACTCCCTGTACTTACCGTGGAGAGCGAGAGTACAGTACGGGCAGACACCGTGTTACGCAGTAGAGCGCATGGTGTCTCCTGTACTCGTGCATAGCCCGGTTCGGTACATTCCAGCTCCATGTATCGGCTGGGCTAGATTGAGGTTGAGCCGGATGTCATGAAGCCGGCCCAACGCATCTGGTCACCAGTGTCTCCTCGGGCCGGTGTACATGGCACCAGCCTTACGCATGGTGTCCCCGGTTCGCCTACATAGCCCGGTGCGGGTTATTCCACCTCCCCGCACTGGTCGGGCGACGGGGAGCATACAACCAGGTAAGGTTGGGCAGGCTCAGTGCTCAAGGGAGCCAGTACGCATGCACGGTCTGGTATTTCCGGCGCCACCTCCACGCCCCGACCCAGTACCACCAGTGCCTACACCACGCACTAGCCCTATGGTGCGTGTCTCCAGCCCTTTGCCACCGGTGCCTACACCACGCACCAAGCCTCCTGTGTGTCCCCAGAGTCCTGTGCGTCCTGTTGCTGCTCCCCGCACTAGCCCTGAGATGCGTGTCCCCAGCCCGGTACCACCAGTTCCGGCACCACGCACTAGGCCTAATGTGCGTCTCCAGGGTCCAGTATGCCCTGTTCCTTCTCCCCGCACTAGCCTGAAGGTGCGTGTCCCCAGCCCGGTAACACCAGTTCCGGCATCACGCACCAGGCCTACAGTGCGCCTCAGCCGGCCAGAGTCTGCCGTCTGCACAGCGGGGCCTGAACTGCCCGTCTGCCAAGCACCATCTGAGCCATCCGTCTACCCAGCGCCATCTGAGCCATCCGTCTACCCAGCGCCATCTGAGCCATCCGTCTACACAGCGCCATCGGAGCCATCCGTCTACACAGCGCCATCGGAGCCATCCGTCTACCCAGCGCCATCTGAGCCATCCGTCTGCCCCGAGCCGTCAGAGCCGCCCGTCTGCCCCGAGCCGCTAGAGCCATTCGTCAGTCAGGAGCCGCTAGAGCCATTCGTCAGTCAGGAGCCGCTAGAGCCATTCGTCAGACAGGATCTGCCAGAGCCGCCTACCAGACAGGATCTGCCAGATCCGTCAGCCAGCCATGAGCAGCCAGATCCGTCGGCCAGCCATGAGCAGCCAGATCCGTCGGCCAGCCATGAGCAGCCAGATCCGTCGGCCAGCCATGAGCAGCCAGATCCGTCGGCCAGCCATGAGCAGCCAGATCCGTCGGCCAGCCATGAGCAGCCAGATCCGTCGGCCAGCCATGAGCAGCCAGATCCGTCGGCCAGCCATGAGCAGCCAGATCCGTCGGCCAGCCATGAGCAGCCAGATCCGTCGGCCAGCCATGAGCAGCCAGATTCGTCGGCCAGCCATGAGCAGCCAGATCCGTCGGTCAGCCATGAGCAGCCAGATCCGTCGGTCAGCCATGAGCAGCCAGATCCGTCGGTCAGCCATGAGCAGCCAGATCCGTCGGTCAGCCATGAGCAGCCAGATCCGTCGGTCAGCCATGAGCAGCCAGATCCGTCGGCCAGCCATGAGCCGTCCAGCCAGGATCCGCCAGAGCCGTCCAGCCAGGATCCGCCAGAGCCGTCCAGCCAGGATCCGCCAGAGCCGTCCAGCCAGGATCCTCCAGAGCCGTCCAGCCAGGATCCGCCAGAGCCGTCATCCAGCCAGGATCCGTCCCTCAGTCCGGAGCTGCCGTCCCTCAGTCCGGAGCTGCCCCTTATCCCGGGGCTGCCCCTTATCCCGGTGCTGCCCCTTAGTCCGGTGCTGCCCCTTAGTCCGGTGCTGCCCCTTAGTCCGGTGCTGCCCCTTAGTCCGGTGCTGCCCCTTAGTCCGGTGGGGTTAATGTGGAGGGTGGCCATTTGGAGGAGGCTACGGAGGCGGGTAGTGACTGTGGTGGGGTGGGGACCACGACCAGTGCTGGAGCCGCCGCCGTGGACGGACGCCCACCCAGACCCTCCCCTAGACTGTGTGCTGGTGCGCCCGGAGTTCGCACCTTAAGGGGGGGGGTTATGTCACGCCCTGGCCTTAGTATTCTTTGTTTTCTTAATTGTTTTAGTTAGGTCAGGGTGTGACATGGGGAATGTATGTGTTTTTTTGTAGTGTCTAGGGTGGTTGTAAAGTTTAGGGGGTTTATTAGAGTAGTTGGGTTTATGTTTAGTATAGAAGTCTAGCTGTGTCTATGGTTGAGTGTAGGTATCTAGGAAAGTCTATGGTTGCCTGAATTGGGTCTCAATTAGAGACAGCTGGTTATTGTTGTCTCTGATTGGGAGCCATATTTAAGGCAACCATAGGCTTTAGCTGTTTGTGGGGAATTGTCTATGTCAGAGTGTTTAGTGTCAGCACTTCTGGTTGTATAGCTTCACGGTCGTCGTTTTTGTAGTTTGTTTAGTGTTTGTTTCGTCTTCTTTCTCAAATAAAGAGGATGTACTTTTCACGCGCTGCGCCTTGGTCCTCTCTCTCTCCCTTTGACGATCTTGACATCCAGCCTACGTCTTGCGATGTGCTACCTTGAAAGGTTGGACCGGAATCGATGAAGGCATTCATCAACAAGTGTAGGACCAGAGCAGGACAGAGTATTGGCTCAAATAGTTTTGTTTGTGTGCAATGTTCATATTTGCAATAAGGTTAACTTAAGAACATACTGTTATGTGCTTGGTGTCACATGTAGGTTAGACTTTTTGTTGACTACATCTGGTGGGTGACAACTGCCTATTTTCATCTCTACAATATTATTTTGGGGTTTAACTAATACAAGAGCATATGTACAAGAGCATATGTACAAGAGCATATGCTGTATATTCATTTTGGTTTCCATTAACTGTAAGAACGTAAATAATCTCAAATCAAACTTTGTCACATGCGTCGAATACAATAAGTGTAGACTTTTCCGTGAAATGCTTACTTACAAGCCCTTAACCAACAGTGTCATTTAAGAAGAGTTAAGAAAATATTTACCAAGTAGACTAAAATTAAAAGTAATACAATAAGAATAACGAGGCTATATACAGGGGTCACCGGTACCGAGTCAGTGTGCAGGGGTACAGGATAGTTGAGGTAATTTGTACATGTAGGAGGGGGTGAAGTGACTATGCATAGATAGCAAGTAGCAGCAGTGTGCAAAAAGGAGTGCTGGGAATGAAAAGTGAGATGCTTTGTTAATATAATAAACACTGTTGAATACATTTGTTGAACTGTATCAGTTTTCATTCTTGTTTTGAACAGCTAATCATTAATACTGCAAATGAACGCTAACAAATTAAATTCTCAACTGTCTCATCTCATCAATCAAGCTGATGTATAGCTTCTGTAGTAATTTTAAGAGAAATAAATGAGACATGGATGAGACGTTGCACATACAATGTAGAGATCTCCTTTATGGCTCATACTTCTTCGATATTTCTGAAATGATCATTAGATCATTAGCCTAATAAAAGTCTCAAACTTGTCTCAGGAACTTATCATTATTGCTCCTTTAAAATAACAGAGGCAAGGATAAGCTCAACGGTATACAATGATGAAACCTCTGCTGATCATACTTCTCGAATACTGCTAAAACCATCACCTCAATTAATCTTCATGTGTCCTATATATGTATCATAGAAGTCTCTAACATCTCAATATTTCTCCTAACGGGCCTTTAGGAGCAATAACCCAGACACAAATGGTCACAGAATGATTCAAAATTGAGAAGCTCTAGATAGCCACAAAAGATCTGGAGGATATCTGAGTGAACAGATTTTTTTCCTATGGGCAGTACAGTATAGTACAGAGAAGTAGTCCAGTAGTAATATAGTACAGTATTGACTCACAATTCCTCCTGCCTGTAACCCAGTGGATCATCCACTCTGTAACTAATTCCTAAAGTGAGGGCCACCACAATCGCAGGCAGTCCTAAAGACAGAATGTTGTTATTGCCTGGTAGTTTGCATTTTATTTAACTAGGCAAGTCAGTTAAGAATAAATTCTTAATTATATTGACGGCCTACCCTGGCCAATCCCGGACGACGCTGGGCCTATTGTGCGCCGGCCTATGTGACTCCCAATCACAGCCCGATGTGAGACAGCCTGGAATCGAACTAGGGTCTGTAGTGACGCCTCTAGAACTGAGATGCAGTGCCTTAGACATGTCAGTTCTAGAGGCGTCACTACAGACCCTGTGCCACTCAGGATCCCATGTATGCAGCCATATAGAGCATTCGGAAAGTATTCAGACCCCTGACTTTTTACACATTTTGTTACCTTAGTCTTATTCTAAAATGGAATAAATACAATTGTTTCCTCATCAATGTACAAACAATACCCCATAATGACAAAGCGAAAAGAGGTGTTTAGACATTTTTGAAAATTTATTGAAAACCAAAACATAAATACCTTATTTACAAAAAAGTATTTACCCTTTGCTGTAAGAATCAAAATTGAGCTCATGTGCATCCTGTTTCCATTGATCATCCTTGAGATGTTTCTACAACTTGATTGGAGTCCACCTGTGGTAAATTCAATTGATTGGACATGATTTGGAAAGGCACACACCTGTCTATATGAGGTCCCACAGTTGACAGTGTATGTCAGAGAAAAAAACAAGCCATGAGGTCGAAGGACAATTAGAGCTCCATGACCGGATTGAGGCACGGCACAGATCTGGGGAAGGGTACAAAAACATTTCTGTAGGATTGAAGGTGTCCAAGAACAGTGGCTTCCATCATTCTTAAATGGAAGAAGTTTGGAACCATCAACACTCTTCCTAGAGCTGGCCACCCGGCCAATCTGAGCAATCAGTGGAGAAGGGCCTTGGTCAGGGAGGTGACCAAGTAACTCTGAAAGAGCCCCAGTGTTCCTCTGGAGATGGGAGAACTTTCCAGAAGGACAACCATCTCTGCTGCACTCCACCAATCAGGCCTTTATGGTAGAGTAGCCAGATGGAAACCACTCCTCAGTAAAAGTCACATGACAGCACGCTTGGGGTTTTCCAAAATGAAACCAAGATTGAACTTTTTGGCCTGAATGTCAAGCGTCACATCTGGAGGAAACCTGACACCATCCCTATGGTGAAGCATGGTGGTGTCAGCATCATGCTGTGGGGATGTTTTTCAGCGGCAGGGTCTGGGAGACCAGTCAGGAACGAGGGAAAGATGAACAGAGCAAAGTACAGAGCTATCCTTGAAGAAGACCTGCTCCAGAGCGCTCAGGACCTCAGACTGCCTGGTAGGTTGGATAATGATAATGGCGCTGGAGGGGATGGCTGCCCTTTACGGGCTTCGAACCAACTGTGCTATGTTGTTTGTTTTTTTGCATTGTTTTCAACTTATTTTGTACATAATGTTGCTGCTACGGTCTCTTATGACCGAAAAGAGCATCTGGATATCAGAACTGCGATTACTCACCTCAAACTGGACAAAGATTTTTTTTCTTTAATGAGTCTGACGCGAAGGATATAGTGCTTCCCCAAGACCAGGCCCAAATCCTTGTCATTCGTGTGAAGAAAAGACGGAAATACAGGGGGCGGAGATCGGGGTGCCTTGTGAGAATTTGTTGGCGAGTGGGTGACACATCTCTAACATCCGTTCTATTGGCCAACGTGCAATCACTGGAAAATTAACTGGGTGATCTCAGTTTGAGATTATCCTACCAACAGGACATTAAAATTGTAATATCTTATGTTTCACCGAGTCGTGGCTGAACGACAACACGGATAATATAGAGCTGGCTGGCTTCTCCGTGCATCGGCAGGACAGACCAGCTATGTCTGGTAAGACAAGGGGTGGGGGTATGTGTCTATTTGTCAATAACAGCTGGTGCACAATTTTTAATATTAAGGAAGTCTCGAAGCATTGCTTGCCTGAGGTAGAGTACCTCATGATAAGCTGTAGACCACACTACCTACAGTTTGAAGAGAGTTTTATCTATATTATTTGTAGCCGTCTATTTCCCACTACACACCGATGCTGGCACTTAGACCGCACTCAACAAGCTGTATAAGGCCATAAGCAAGCAAGGAAATCCTCAGGTAGCCTAGTTGTTAGGGCGTTGGACCAGTAACTGAAAGATTTCTAGACCGAATCCCCAAGCTGACAAGGTAAAAATCTGTCGTTCTACCACTGAGCAAGGCAGTTAACCTACTGTTCCCCGGGAGCTGAAGACGTGGATGTCGATTATTGGTCAGGGGTTAAAGGGGCAGCAGTAGTTGGAATGTCTGTAGCTGGACTGTCAGTGTGAGTGTAAGTAGTTGAGGTAGTTATGTCAATGGTGGTTGGAATGACAGATGATGTGCTGAGATCCCCCTGTGAAAAAGAGACTTTAAAAAAGTTAATCAACTCAGTAAACCACATAAACAAGGATGCATAGTGTCAGTTCCTATTATCATAGCAGATGATCCATGCTGTTCCAGTTTCATTGTGTCTGCATCAGGGTAGAAATTTTTCTACTGTACTTTATGAGAGAAATAAATCTTCATCACTGCCAGTAAATGGTAGAGAGTTGATAGAAGGCTACTCTGTTATCAACTGAATCTGAGACCTGATAGTAGTCTATTCAGTCTGTAAACAACAGCTTAGCGATAAATCTAAATAGTTTGGATAAAAATAAAGTCTGAAACAATGTCTTCATTGATGCTACTGTGTCATGACGTTGGCCTGTTGGGGGAGGTTTATGACCCTCATAAATACTTTTTCCTCTTTCTAACATAGAGAGTCTGGGAACATCAAAAGGTGGGAAACGGAACCATATTTCAGTAATCCAACCAGTTGAAAATATGCGTTGGTACAGATCAGTTGCGTCTGACACATTATTACTGATGATAGGACGTCATAAACTGTATCTTGGAAAGTCTACACATTCTAGTTATCAGATTCACATGGAATTGTTGTGCAATTTAAATGTTTAAATATGAAACTATTTGTGAAAAGATGAAATATAATTTTAGCTTCTAAATGAGAGATTTGGTTTTCAATGGGTGAACTATGCTCAACTCAGTGGCCCCGCCCATGTGAACAGACACTGGTTGTAAAATATGAAACACGGCCCTCTCTCCCAACCCTATATAAGCCCCTTTAGGAAAATGTAACTTTCTGTTCCAAGGACGTGCGGGCTTAAGGTCCCCACGTTGAAAGGCCAAAGACCACCTACAGAACTAAGCCAACCTCAGCAAGAACCTAACGAAATTAGCATCGAATTTCAATGTGAAGGTGACAACCTACACGCCGGAAGGATGAATTTCGACTATACCAGCCAGAATATAGCATGAGCTTAAAGTATGACAACTTGGTATGAACTTTGAACTCTTATTCACTAAAGAAGTGATACCTCCTAGCCATTGTGTTAGCGCAGCAACTGTAGACGTGAGCTAGGAGAGGACGGACAGAGTATCAGTCCTACCACACGACGACGGTACTACCAAGTATCCGTTCTACCACCAGACATTCTTCAAAGGACAACCCAGCCTCCCATCTACGACCAACCGATCGAAGCGCAGCTCAGAGTAAATATTTATTGCATTTTCCTTTTCCAAATGGGCGTTTATTTAGAATGCATAAGATTCTGTATTTACGATAGAGTAGCTGCCTAAAGCCCGATAGAGACACAAAATATTTTTGTTCCTCAGTCTTCCCGCTCTTTCATTCAAAACCCAACCCCCTTTCTTTGTGTAACCAGCCGTCATATCGGTTCCGTCCACTCGGAACATTTTCCTTTATGACATAATTTGTAATCAATGTATGATCCACTCTGTGTGATTATTTAGGTATTTAGTAAATAAATAAACCAAATTTTGTATTGCTGATTCAACTTGTTATCCAGGGTTCGTGAAAATAACCAAGAATTTACAACTTTCAGATGAGACTGAATAAGGCGACGATTAAATATTGACTGCTATTGATGTAAAAGATGACCAGGTCTTTAAGAGTTTATTCGGAAGATAAGTTCTATAAACATTATTTTGTGGTGCCCCGACTTTCTAGTTAATTATTTACCTGATTAGCTTAAATCAGGAAATATTAATTACAGAGAAATTATTTTATAGAACAGCATGTGATATCACTTAATCCGGCATAGCCAAAAGACACGACAACTGTCTTTTGCTATGACAACCTCACAGCACAGACAAAACATTAATCAATCATTGACTATAAACCAAACTTTAAAATTCATAAACCAAACTGTAAAATCAGTGAGGTCATATATTATTATTAGTCTGCATTAACATGCAGGTACCAGATAAAGATTTAGTATTGAAATTAAGGGGAAAGTACTATACATTGGTTTCAACACAACGCACGTTGTCAACATTATCAGCAAAGACAACGAAGGACATTTTTGGGGGAAAATAGATCAGACATGACAGGATGAATAAATAGGATACACATGGATGATGTCCCGTGTGGCTCAGTTGGTAGAGCATGGCGCTTGCAACGCCAGGGTTGTGGGTTCAATTCCCACGGGGGGACCAGGATGAATATGTATGAACTTTCCAATTTGTAAGTCGCTCTGGATAAGAGCGTCTGCTAAATAATGTAAATGTAAATGTAATGTAAATGATGATTACTGTGAGGACCAGTCAACCAATAGCATTACCCTTCTCTATGCAAAACATTCTTTGTTGCAGCTGGGAAGGTACAGTACATGTTATGGTAAACAGAAGAAAAACAATTCCACTAGAGCAGGTGTAATTAGATCTCCTGATTCGAGGATTAGATTTTTTTTTTTTAAGTGATAACTGTTTTGGAGGTGTGGATTAGAATTTGAGGCCACTAGAAGGTGTACTTCTCTAGAACAGGGGTTCAATGCTGAAGTACATGTCACACAAAACTCATCATATACTAAGAGAAAACTGTTCCAATGAAAGGCAGTTGTTCCTTAAGTAACAAGACAGATGAACCCAACTGCAGAGATGACAAATGATGCCGTTACATTGACATTATTAATTCATTCAATAATAGCCTAGACGCAAAGCTGCTACAGCATAGCCATTTATTGTTATTTAACAATGTACATCTCATTTAGAAACAATTAAATTGTTGAGTACTGTCAACATGAAAATGTGCATTGACAGCAGCACACAACCATATGGACGCAATCTGACCACTGCTCTTGTCTTTCTCTGAACCCTTTCCGTTCAGCTCTGGATGCCTCCTCTCATTAAGGCCACATCATGCCCTGACCTAGTCATGGGTATGTCCCAATTATAACTCCTGCCTCCTGAAGTGTACACTCGTTCACTATTTCACCCACAAATCTAAAAACATTGGATTCGCAGAGGCACTGTCCAAGGCAGGGATGGGAAACTGCTGGTCCGAGGTTGGCCCACGAATACATTTCCAAAAATGAAAGAGAAAAAAATGAGGAACTCAGTCGGGTTCTCAACTTACTGTTGAAAGTTAGAATAGTAGAAAACACAAGGTGCAATTTCAATGTTTGGTTGTGCATCAGCAGTTTCTCTCTTGTTATGTCAGTCACTGATATTCACTCAATTAGCACATGTCAGCTAACATTTGTTTAGACTGGTAAGATAGTCCAGCCAGCGATCTAAACTTGTAGTAATCATGGTTGAATTACCGACAGGGGAGCCCTAATTGATTTTGTAAGTCATTCTCACTCAGATATCATAATAAAAACTGCAAACATTTCTCTCCACCCTATTGCAAATGATTAGAACTCCATGAAATTAGTTAAGTTACAAAATCTGTCCTCCCCATGGCAAATTGTGTAGAATATCAGGAAATTAATTCTAAAACGTACTTTTTTCCTTCTCCATTGTCATTAGGGGGGGGGGCGCTAAAACTTTGTGCTCGTAAGGTGGGACACACACAAAATTCCACTTAGGGCCCCCAAAAGGCTCTGACTATGTGTGGATGAGATTATTTATTTAACCTTTATTTAACTAGGCAAGTCAGTTAAGAACAAATTATTTCAAATTGCCTTGTTCAGGGGCAGAACAACAAATTTTTACCTTGTCAGCTCGGGGATTCGATCTTGCAACCTTTTGGTCACTAGTCCAACGCTCTAACCACTAGTCTACCTGCCGCCCCAAGGTTAGGTAGACCCGCGAGCTACTGCGGCCCCTCATGATGAGTTCAGATGTCTTGTGGTCCCCACCCCCATCAAAGTTGCCTGTCCCTGGTCTAGTGGGAGTTTCTACCATATTTATTATTCCAGTCATTTCCTTTCAAATCAGTGAACAAGTGCAAACTTGTGGAGGAAGGAGAGATAATTAGAACGTATGGCTAAGACTGGAGGTACAGTAGCTAGCATACTATCCTTTGGGGGACAGATTACAGATTAAGGCAGCCAGCTCCATAGATCAGGATGAGATATAAAGAGGATGGGTTTCTAAAGGCAGCAGGACAGGTCAACATTAAACCCTGGAGTCTCAGACAACTCAAGTCTTAATCTGTCCACAGGCTCCAGAGCCAGGAGATGAGATAATGGAGGTGAGAGGGTTACCAGGAAAACGACAGGACAGCCTGCTGAGTGGTATAAAGGATTCCAATTAGTCCTACAACTATCAATTAGGGATGGCGAGATGGGGATGTAGAATTCAAATATAGATGGAAGATGGGCCTAGAAGTGGTGTCAGACAGTGGCAGGCAGCAATAGTCATTCCTTGTCAGTTGTTTAAATAATTTAATCCTCTGTCCTCATTTCTTCTTCTTGTCTTGTGTGGAGGTGAACCAGGCGTCCAGCAGCTTCTTGCTGTAGTAGATCTGCCAGCCGTGCACCTGCACCGCGATTACCATCACCAGGTACATGACGGACACAGCAGAGAAGCCGAAGATGAAGCGGTATGCCTTGCCGTGGCGGTACAGCTGCTGGGCCACCGGGAACATCTCCATGCCCCCGTAGATGAGCGGTGCTATGCAGAAGAGACCGGCACTGATCATGGAGATCACCAGGTAGCTGATGTTGTTTTTGGGCAGGGCCATGAAGCTGAAGAGGGAGGGGATGATACTGAGCAGGTAGGGGTACTCCCACTGGTAGGGAGCAGCCACCACGCTGTGGGACACTAGGTTCAGCTGGCTCACTGTCACCTGGGCAGCTAAGAGGAGCCAGATCAGAACATGGACGATGTTCAGTTTACGGATCTCGGACTTGAGGGCGACACTGATGAGAAAGACAGAGGAGAAGCACAAGAATGTGATGTTTCAAATGGGTCACTGTGAACAAAACCTGTCATCTTGTTTTTATGTAGGCACTTAACCCTAATCGCTCCTGTAAGCCGGTCTTTAATAAGAGCGTCTGCTAAATGACTAAAAGGCAAAACCATTCAAATGAGAGCGAACCTCATCTGGTAGTGTGAGGCCACTCTCTCGCGGTGCTGAAAGTCACTTCCATCTGTGCCAGTAGCTCGAGGTCCAGCTCGGGAAGCCATGGTTACCGCCTGTCCAAAAAACTCAAAGTAAAACATGTAATTCATTGTGTTAGAGCTTTCTAAGGTGCTCATTTGTTATTTCAGAACTGCAGATAAGTATACAGCATTCGTTATCACTCTCAAAGACATCGTAACCTAATGGCAGTAGCCAATAGCCTTTAAAATAATAGAACTAATACAATTTGTATGAAATGAGCAATACCAATGAATTAAAAATTGCATTAGTCACATGCACTGTAAACAGGTGTAGACTAACAGTGAAATGCTTACTTACGGGCCCTTCCCACAATGCAGAGAGAAAAATAGAACAATAATAGAAAGATAATAACAAAGAATAAATACACAATGAGTAACAAGTACTTAGCTATATACACAGGGTACCAGTACTGAGTCAATGATAACATGGCTATATACACAGGGTACCAGTACTGAGTCAATGATAACATGGCTATATACACAGGGTACCAGTACTGAGTCAATGATAACATGGCTATATACACGGGGTACCAGTACTGAGTCAATTATAACATGACTATATACACTGGCTACCAGTACTGAGTCAATTACAACTTGACAAAATACATGGGGTACCAGTACTGAGTAATGATGACTTGGCTATATACACTGAGTACCAGTACTGAGTCAATGTAATTGAGGTAGATATTTACATATAGGTAGGGGTAAAGTGATTAGGCAACATGATAGATAATAAGCAGTATCCGCAGCGTATGTGATGACTCAAAAGGTAGCTATTTGGTTAACTATTTAACAGTCTTGTGGCTAAGGGGTAGAAGCTGTCCAGGGTCCTGTTGGCAGTAGGTACCGCTTGCCGTGCGGAGTACAGATAACAGTCTTATGGCTAAGGGGTAGAAGCTGTCCAGGGTCCTGTTGGCAGTAGGTACCGCTTGCCGTGCGGAGTACAGATAACAGTCTTATGGCTAAGGGGTGAATAAGGTCTATGAATTAGGCTACTAGATTAGTTGATGAGGCATAAATACAGAAATGGCTTGTACAAAGCATAGCTGATCCTCCTAGTTTTCCTAAAAGTGACCCAGTGAACTTGACAGTGGACACATGAGGATGATGGGCATGTGGATTAACACTAGCTAGGCTACCCTCTGCTTTCCTGACCCCTTCTGCTGGCTTATCAGATAACGCCAGGCCAGGCAAGGATGATTTCTAGTTAGCAAGTCAAATATTTAAATCCCCCCTGTGGGCTATTTAGAAAGAACCCAGAGGCGCTTGTGTTAAAATATTCATCAACAGGCCTGATTCCAATACAGTTTTTTAAGACAGTTAGTTAGCGAGCATCATCAGCTATTAGTCTGTAGTTTATAAAACGACCAGCTGCTTGTAAACTAAACAAGCATGCTCACAGTTCGTCCTGGACTGTGAGTGGGGAAATGCATGACAATGTAACGTTACAAGTCAAAATTTAAAAAAAAAGTCGCCAAGACAATTTTAAAGTTACCAAGCTAGCTAGCCAGCTTGCCAATTTAGTGGTACTGCTAGATTAAGTCTCATTGCCGTAGACACCTTGCAAGAACAAACTACAGACAACTGCAGCTAAAGTTTAGTTTGCTAGACATACGTTAATGTAATACTTACTGTATGTTCAGTACAACAGTAGTCGTTACACGGTCAATCAACAAACTTATTGCGACTAAACTCGGTGGACATTGCTCCTTTCTCCCGTAGACATGTGCAATACGGAAGTGTTGACTATTCAGTCTGTGATTGGACAGATGACTGAACGGAGGGTAGTGGGGGACAATCCAAAAAGTTATACTACAGTTGGAAACAGAAACGCTCATTGCGACAGGCTATGATCTTCTTGTTCTTCGTGAGGTTCGAAATAAGTTTGTTAATTGAATGTTTATAAATCCATTCAACAATATTATAAATCCATTACACTTTGTGAAACAAAATAAGAAAAGGGGAAAAATAAAATATATTTTTTAATTACCCTACCAACTACCGGTAACCTTACACTCATTAAAACCCACCACCTTATTTCACTACTTTAACCGTATCTGATTCTACCCCAGGCCAACGCACTGAGAGGACGGGACACTACCACTCAACACACCCTGTAACTCTTCTGAAGTCAAATCTCCTACCCCCATGTACTTTTCTACAGCTGTCACCACAACATATATTTTCTGTGACTTACATTCCATCACTGTGGTACATTTGATAACCATTGCTAAGGAGCCAACCTTACTGAAACATACAGTAAATCACTCATTGGCCTATCCCTCTGTTCTGGCACAGATCTACTATTCACAGGGATCCTCTCAGAATCCCTTACCCTTGATCCACCCTCCTCTACTTTCTTCACTGCCTCATAATAGGACATCTTCTGCACTACTCAGACCCTGGCCACCTCAACCTGCGTCTCTCGCACCGGACACCTCCAATTCTCCGCAACATGGGCACAGTTGACACACACATTTTTTTCCATCGAAACTACACATTGCTCTGTCCCATGTCCTCCTTCATACTTCCTACATCTTGGATTATCCCTCCAACACACTGCTGCAACCTGCCCATAAATGTGACACCTATAACATCGCAGTGTATTCTATGATATTCATTTGTTTGTAGCTATATGAGAGATGCATAACTAGTGGTCTGTCAAATATAAATGATTCTTTATGTAAACATTTAGCAACAAATGCATTATAATGAATTTTGTGAGTGTATGCAGTGTTGTACAGGTATTGACAAAAATGATGATGGTGATCTTCTTGAAAACAGTGAGTAACCAACAATAGCATGTGTTGGACCCTCGTTCACACTGCAGGCCTTAATGCCCGAATCAGTTTTGTTTTTGAAATCCGTTTTGGAATACTGTACAAACAGCAAGTCATTTGCTGACATGGCTATGGCAGTTGTCATAGTAATGGCAGGTGTGTGCGCAGTGGTGTAGGCTGATTGGTGGTGGTGCTCTTGGTTCCTATCGATCTAAAGTTATGTAACAGGCTAAGGTGACAACAATGCCTGCCATGGACGTTTACTAGTTGCTTTAAATGTTCAAAATCATAGTGTAAGAACTCAAAGGATAAGATGATTCAACTTTAAAAACAAGTCCTTTAAAGGATAGCCATAGCAGTCAACGAGCTCGCTAGGTAGCATATTGACTAATTTGCTTGTAAACAATTAACAAGCAAGTTGGCTAACACATGTTTTTGTCAAATTGTCAGCGTGTCCAGCAAGCAACAAGATATGCCAAAGTGTCAAGTCGCATGGCCAGGACTCAGATTTGTATCTGATTTCATACCACCTACGAAGATGATTTGAAATGTGGCTTGAAATATCTGATTCCATGTGTTTTTTGGCGGTTCAGATGGCAGGAAAAATAACAGATTAAAATCGGATATACAAAAAAAATGGATTTGAGTCACTTCAAACGGCCAATGTGAACACAGCTTGTGTGCAACAAGAAGAGAACACATTGTTTTAATCACTTCATCTTTATTTAGAAAAACAACAATAGTGCCAAAAACATTATACTAAGTTCTTCATTTGGTTATATGTTTAGCACCATTGTCAGGTAACATTTACTTTTCCTTCAAGGCAGTCTCAACAGGTATACACATTTACAATTTCAGACAAAATCAGTAGTTCAACAAATAAACGACAGAGAGGAATACTGCCACATACCTTACAGAAGTGTGGTTGACTTTTTAACTTAATGTGCATATTGAAAATGTTGACTATACACCCCTTCAAACTCCCATAACTCATTTATTTATTAATGCAGCTTGGCAGCTTACAACCAAATGTCTTCACTATGTTGCATATCAATTGAATTTTATTTTAGGTTCCAAACCATGAAACAATCTAATTTCCAAATATGATATCAATAAATAAAAATGGTAGACACTTCTGCATAATCTGGAACAACGTGAATAAGTTGATGAAAAAAAGAAATCAATCTGTCATGGAGGAACTATGGGATAGGAAAAATCATCTTGTTAAAGGGGAACAATGTATGGTAATACATACTGTGAATGTAACAGTGTTACTTATATGCCAAAAGTATTAGCTGGCATGAAATAAAGCCAGGATGTCTTCTGAAAAGTCCACACATGGAAGAATAATTTTGTATTAACATTAGGTATGCCTGACAGATAAAGCTGATGTGTTGATGCTTGCTTATGAAAGCTGCGGTAGACGGCTAGCCATTTAGTGGCGTCATATGGCTGTGACTGTTGGAATGCAAAGAACGGATATACTGAGTGCACATAACATAAATCTGATATGGAAATATAAAATACAAACAAATGCTATATATTCACATAAGGAGAAGAACATGTTGGGCAAATGTAATAATTCCATCCTAAAAATAGTTATCTTTAATAAAAAAATAACACATTTTTTCCAATGTAATATGCTGCTATCCACAGTAGCGCCATAGGATGTCAGCAACCAGGTTTTCTCTATAAACACTGTCAATCATGTGAGGTGGATGACAATGCTACAATTGGGATAGTCAGTATTCTCAATCATTTGCAACATTTTTACCCCCTATTAACCAACAGAAATTGTAATTTGGATAATTATCTGAATATCTACATACAGACATCTCAAATAATTTATCTGAGGGTTTTGCCAAATTAATTTCTGGGGTAAATTAAATGTATTGCAGAGAGATTGATTTTTGTTTTTTTTCACCCATCTAATACTGCAATACAAAGGCAGAAACATACTATAGCATGTACTGTAGCACTCACACATTCATTGGATACTTCTGAGCCGAGTAGTAGTTTTCACCGTTGTCATCCTGTGTCACTATTGAGGTCAACAGTTTAAAATGAATAAAACACTAATAAAACAGCTATGTAGTGAGTTGTGGTGTGGATGCCCTTTCTGTTGTTGTTGTTGATCTTCACATTGGGTACAATAAATATCCAGAGAATGAAGAGTGGACATATTGACCAGCATAAAGTCCTGCTGCCTGGTCAGATGGAAGCTGTACATGCACAGTGTCTCCTTGCTGTAAGGGGAGCACAGCGCTCCCTGACGCCTGGTCCAGGCTGCCCTTTTTGTACTCATCATATGTGTACATCACAGGCTCATTGTTCTTGACCAGCGCCACCCACACATTCGCTCCTTTGCAGTGGACGTGGTAAGCAAAGTAATAGATTCCCGGTATTGTACAGCTGAAGACGCCGGTTTGGGGATTGTAGTCCTGATGGCCATTGTACAGGAGCTTGTCGAAGACAACAGGGGAGCCTACGGGGGGGAAAGGAGTGGTGAGCTGAGCCGTGAATGCTGGCATCTCCAGGCCGTTCCTGTCCCCTCCATTCTTTGGTTTCTTGTAACCGCCTTGTTTAAGACCGTCCAGACCAGGACCCAGCTCAGGGAGGATTTCACCAAGACCAGGTGGTTGGGTGGGGGGTCCGGGTGGGCCAGGAGGACCAGGTTGTCCTGGTTGTCCAGGCTGACCAGGGGGTCCACCGTTGCCAGGTTTCCCTTGGGGCCCTAAAGCACCTGGAACACCAGGTTTACCTTCGCCGGGGTAGCCAGGTTTCCCTGGTGGACCAAGCTCGCCTTTTGGCCCGGGAAGACCGGGAGGACCAAGTGGCCCACCTGGACCAAAATTTCCAGGGATTCCCTTGGGTCCCTGGTGACCTTTTTCTCCGGGCATTCCACCTTCTCCCCTTGAACCAGG
Source organism: Salvelinus fontinalis (assembly GCF_029448725.1). Lineage (NCBI taxonomy): Eukaryota > Metazoa > Chordata > Actinopteri > Salmoniformes > Salmonidae > Salvelinus > Salvelinus fontinalis. Next base: position 66,683,110 of record NC_074671.1, on the reverse strand, counting down.
CATTCCAGGAGCTCCAGGAAGGCCAGGTAACCCTTTGTGGCCATTATCCCCTTTCGGACCCAGTGGTCCTGGTATACCTCTCGGTCCTGGTTGACCACCCTCTCCAGGATACCCACCCTGTCCAGGAAGCCCTGGAGGCCCTGGCTCACCTTTAGGACCCGGCAGCCCCTTTGGCCCTCCATTGCCACCTTCTCCCTTCGGACCTGGGAAACCAAGACCCCCAGGTGGCCCAATGGGACCGGGCAGGCCCGGTGGCCCGTTGGGTCCAGGAAGGCCTTCCTGCCCTGGGAGACCTCCATGACCTTTGTCACCTTTTGGGCCTGGAGCTCCAGGAAAACCTCCATGTCCTTTGTCTCCTTTTGGTCCAGGATATCCTGGCTTTCCGTAACCAGGTAGGCCTGGGCCCCCTGGCAAACCTGGTGGGCCTGATTCCCCTTTACCGCCTGGGAACCCTGGTTGTCCTGGCAAACCATCTTGCCCGGGCTTGCCAATACCTGGTAGCCCAGGTGGTCCTCGTTCTCCTCCTTCACCTGGTGGACCAGCAAGCCCTCCTTCTCCAGATGGGCCTGGTTTTCCTGCCCCCCCGGGCAATCCTGGTAGTCCATTCAGACCTGGTTTTCCAACCCCTGGCAAACCCCCTTGACCAGGAGGCCCAGGTGGTCCACCAGGTCCTTTCAAACCTGGCAATCCTGGCAAGCCAATCCCTTTGTCTCCCTTGGGCCCAGGAAGACCAGGCAGTCCAGGTATGCCCTTGTGTCCAGGCTCCCCTCGAGGCCCAGGCTGCCCAGGCAGTCCCTGACCTCCTGGCTTCCCGATGCCTGGCAGGCCTGGTGGCCCTGGAAGACCTGGCCCCCCAGGCATCCCCATTGGTCCTACATCACCACCAGGACCAATGTCGCCCTTCGGACCTGGCTGGCCGCCTCCACCAGGTTTACCGGGCATACCCGGCATTCCGGGTTTCCCTATCCCAGGATACCCTTGGGGACCAGGAGGGCCTGGTTTTCCATGGGGGCCGGGCATCCCTTGACCTAGCATCCCTGGAGGGCCCTGTGGTCCTGGAGGCCCTTGAGCTCCTGGTGGCCCCTCGGGACCAGGACCCTGTAGTCCCCTATCATCAGGTGGTGGGCCTCCAAGGCCTTTCCCATTACTGGGATATGACTGACCTGTGGATGACATCAATTAGCATTTATCATGAATTACTGACTTGAGTTAGTGACTTGAGTATATCATTGAGCACATAGGAACATGACCAATTAATATGCATGGACATTGGGGTAAGCCCAATGGACCTTCATCCGTAGATGATGGGCCAAATTATTATTTTTGAAATCCAGAATCCAGAATATAAATACGTGGTGTGTATAGACATTATATAATTTGTAAGGAAAATGGTTTGTATAGTAGTTACTAAATTAGGATGAGCTATGTGGCGAACACAGTACAGACATACACAGTGAGTAAACAACAGTGTATTTTGCCTGCTTCACATATGATTTGTCAAGGATGCTTTTATAACCCATGAGCTGGATCTGATTTCCTGTGGATGCTAGGACAGATGACGTTTGCTTTGGCGAAGGGAGAAGAATCTTGGAAAAGCAGTTGAGAGGTGTTTTGAATGGAACTAACATGTCAGAGACTGGGTAATGGTTTCATGTCAGCACTGCCCCATGAACATGGCTAGTCTACCTCTGGTTGTACCATACTGTCCATGTTGGCTTTCCCTTCAAACCCACCTTGGTGGCCATGGCCATGATCCAATTTAAAATCTAAATATGGTTCAAATATGCTATTGTTTAGCCTACATTCTTAGAAAAAAAGGTGCTATCTAGAACCTAAAACGGTTCTCTAGCTGTCCCCACAGGAGAACCCTTTGAAGAATCCTTTTTAGTTCCAAGTAGAACCCTTTTGGTTCCATATAGAACCAAAAAGGGTTCTCCTATGGGGACAACCAAAGAACCATTTTTTTCTAAGTGTGTACATTTCTGTGATGTAGACAATCTATTAAAATCTCACCTTTTCCCTTGCCCTTATTAGGTGGCATCTGGGGTTGTTCGTGCATCTGTGGAAGCATCTGTGGAAGTTCTTGCCCATACTGTGGCAGGACATATGGCATCTCTTTGCCGTATGGCATATGTTGTGGCATTTCCTTCCCGTACTGTTGCTTGGGCAGCCCGTCCCCATTCCCGTTCCCGTTCCCATACCCGTTCCCTAGGGGCATGTGAGGTATCTGTTGCATGGGCTGGTGCTGTTGGGGAAGGTGCTGCTGTGGGTGCTGTGGCTGCTTGTGCCCGTAATATGCCGCCCCACGGGCATGGTTGCGTAGGACTAGACACAGCTGGAGTGCCACCACCAATAGATGAGTAGAGGGGAGGGGCTTGGCCATGTCCTATAGGAGAGAGAGGGCAGGTCAGCAGATTCGATTTTCAAGACCATAGAAAGAGTTAAGCAGAGGTATTCTGACAGATATATTAGAGAAAATGTAGGGCAGTACAATAACCCCTCGCCGAAGTTTCTCGGAACCATGAGACCTAAGATAAGTGTGCTATTTAACATTTTGTAGCGAGGCCTCAGGATGCGCACTATAACCATATGACTATACACAGCGAGGGACTCCAAAATATTCTGATCATACTGTACTCTGAAACATTTTAAAAGACATCTTTTTGTGGAACAGATAATAAATAGTTCTGACAAGCTAAATCACATGGATTTGAATTTGATACTCCCAGCATGGACAGCCAGGCCACTCCTCAAGGGCAGACATTTTTGGCTCTGAAACCATAACACTCTTATTCAGAGGTGGGGTTTTGAGTTACTGGGCGGGTAGGAAAAGAGAGTGAGCTCCTTGTTGTTGTGGATGTCACTTCCTGCTCTAATGAAGAGATGTGTTTTGCATCATTGAGAAGCGAATGTGCAAAACTTCAAACTGAAAATAATCCAACGCATTACTTCGAAGCTTCACACAGTACAATTGTTACTGATCCAGTGGGCCTACCCCGGTGAAACGAGGGAAGGGGTGATTCATCATACGACTGTATTTCTGTATTTTGAAAGTTATATATCTTGATAACTTGATTGTTGACACGCAAACCATTTTGGGATAATATCAACCACAGACTAATGAAAGAAATACCAAAAGATTAGTTTTAACACTGCAGTATGCTTGTTTGGGTTTTAAAGGGAACATTTGGTTCAAACAAGGTGTTAGAGTACATTTGGAGGGACATGGAGCTAGCTGAAAGATTACTGTTGATCAGTGGAAGCTGCTGAGGGGAGGACGGCTCCTAATAATGCCTGGAACGGTGCCAATGGAACGACATCAAACAGATGGAAACCATGTGTTTGATACAGTACCATTCCACTGATCCGCTCCAGGCATTACCACGAGCCCGTTCTCCACCAGCCCCCTGTGCTGTTCATACATTATGATTAGTCTTATTCCAGACACCTAGGCAAAACAACTGTGAAAGGTGAAGAGTTAGATGCAACATAGCAGAGTCTAAACATGACAAAGTCTTCACAGCATATCTATTCCCACTGGGAATTCCCACATCATTTCAACAAAATAAATAATGTGATGACGTTGAAGCAACGTGGAAAACTGATTGTATTTGCTCATCAGTGTAAGAGAGTTTTGTCTTTTCTTTTTGTACCTAAATCCAATGGCATGGTGACATTGTTTGTGGATTTCACGCTGAATTCACGTTAATTGACAACTCAACCAAATGGAAATCAAAACTAGACTTTTGAACTGACGTCTGTGCACAGTGGGTTGTCAGTATATGCTAAGTACATGCAGTACAACACTGACATGGCATTTAAGTGACCTCCTCAGACCAAAGGAAAAGCAATAACTAAATGGACAATTGGCACGTGTGGTTCTTGTAGACATCAACATGGACCACAGACTACCATACCACCTGAATCAAGTCATTTATGGTTTGACTTGACAAAAATATCTCTGCTTTCACTAACCATTTAATGCACAGTTTGTCTACGCAGTAACCATTTGTTCTCGCTCAACACTGGATAAAATGACCTCACTCTGTCCAAGTCAAGGTTGTGATTCTCCATGCTTTCATAAGAATCAGTCTGGCCAGGCTGTGAACAGGAGAGAACAGCAGTGAATCCATTTATAGCCCACATGCCAGATGTATTATGTCTCAGAAAACAAGCAGGAAGCAGGGGTACAGGATAACATTTTGTTTTATGCTCAGCCAAAATGAATTGCCCTAAAAAAGCTTAAATGCTGACTTTATCAAGTCTTGGTTGTGACAGACCGCTTAGAAACAGGAGGTCTGTAGCGTCCTGACCAGAGTTCTTATGTGTTTTGCTTGTTTAGTGTTGGTCAGGACTAGCTGGGTGGGAATTCTATGTTGTGTGTCTAGTTTGTCTGTTTCTGTGTCCAGCCTAATATGGTTCTCAATCAGAGGCAGCTGTCAATCGTTGTCCCTGATTGAGAATCATATATAGGAGGCTTGTTTTGTGTTGGGATTTTGTGGGTGATTGTTTCCTGTCTCTGTGTTTTGTCTGCACCAGATAGGGCTGTCTCGGTTTTCACATTTGTTATTTTGTTATTTGTATTAGTGTTACCGTTTATTTGTCTAATTAAACATGTTGAACACTAGCCGCGCTACATTTTGGTCCTCTCCTTCATCCCAGGAAGAAAACCGTGACAAGGTCGGCACATTGGACCTAGTCAAAGCTACGGAACACTTTGACTTTCAGGGTTTTCCAAATTTCACTAATGTCACCAGTCCTGTTGATCAAACATCTTTAAATGTTTACTGGTAGAATTAAGCATCATTTCTCATTCACAACCACTGTAGGAGCATACCATGAACAACTTGTTGATGGAATTGATTAATCCCATGAGCCAGTGCGAAATAAGGAAAGCAGATAAACACCAAATCACTCCACACTGTTCCTTAACACTGCCAACTACCAAGCTGTGAAAGCACCATAACATACATCCAGACCTTTGTGCTGTTACCATGACGTCTGGGAATTCAACAACACATTACCATGTCATTAGACTGAAGGGCGCTACCCACATAAAAAAATACTACAGTTTACTATAGAATACTACACTACTTATTATAGATTTCTGCAGAAAACTGTAGTATGCTGTAGAATACTATACTACACACTGCAGTATTTTTCGATCATGTGTATTACTTAGTATATAATTTTGTAGTATACTATAGTAAATGCTAGTGTTATCTGCAAAAAAATACTGTAGTAAATAATATAGATATGTCAGCAAAAACACATATATAAAAACAATAGTAGATACCACAGTATTTAATTTGCATATACCCTGCCCATTCCCCACCCCCATATCCCAATTTGTGCCAGCCATAAGTGAGAAACCTACATGCCAAGTATAGACCATAATTATATTGTGTTCCGAATGGTTATTGAAAAGAGCAGAAGCTCTGAACTACCTGCTCAGACCCCAGTCCAACCTTTCTACCTACATGTTATGGAAAATTTGCTCTTTTAGTATTTCTCCAGTAGGTTTCCTTAAGGAGAAAACCTCCACTTCTATCTCAAAGATAATGCAACTAAAACACTATAGTAAATACTACACTATACTTCAGTCCACAAAAACACTACAGTGAATACAACAGTATTACTACCATGGTATACACTACAGTCGTTTTTCATGTGGGTAGGCTGTTGGAGCCACACAAATTGGCTGCCGCCAGTGTTGGAGCCACAAGATGGCTGCCGCCAGTGTTACACAGTCCACCCGCTTACTGTCAATGCAATGTCAGCGTTGTGTTGGTTAACATTGGCTCAGTCAGCAGACATTCCAATTTCAGCTGCAAATTCTTTGTGTATACTGTAAGTAGTGGATTTGTAGACACATGAATATGGTTGATATTATCCCTCTATAGACCATAAAGGCTGCCAGACTGTATTAATGGATAACATTTGTAGGCCTATAGTGTATAGTAACTCACCACATCCATAACCTGTTGCATTGTGGGGGGACGTGCTGTAGGCTGGTGACTATTTATTAAATTATTCTATTTCCCTCTGCTAATTTTGGTTTAGTGTTTTAATAGCAACATCAGCCATTTTGTTAGAGTTTGGAATTGGTTTTGGAAAGCTGCGCTGGATGGATTCTCCTCGCCAGAATAGCAGTCATTAGGTTGATGAATAACACATGAGAAATCATGGGAATAATGCCTCTATTATTCCAACCACCAATGTTAAAATAATACAATTACAATAAGCACATGGGGGAAGCATCAAGCAGCTGTGCCACATGTCAGTGTAGACCAGACCAGAGACTGTGAGGAAGAATGGCCTGTAATATTCACTCTGTTCATTCTCAGAGCAACAACATGAGTGGAGCTACGCCCATTCCCTTCATTCCATGAACGACCTCCTATCCACTGCAATTACACTGTGCTGTGTAGCAAAAAATGCACAGCAAAAAATACAAAACAGTGTGGATTACCCTCACAGAAAAAAAACATGATTTCACATCAAATTCAACATAAGATCACATGTGATCACGTGAAATTCAGGGTCCAGTTAGCTGTTGTATATGTAACCTCTACGGTCACTCACCTGCACACCTCTTAACTTGTTTTTATCTGCACTGTGTCTTTCACTTGTCTTTTCTGTCAGAATAAACTAAAACACTCTGGTTCTGGGCTGCAGCACCATCTCATAAACACAAGTTGTCTGACACGTCCTTCTCTCACTTTCTGCTCTTTCTACACAATGATGATGGAAAGTTCAACTGTGTGTGCATGCGTGTGTGTGTGTGTCTAATATGTTTGGTTGTGTGTATTTAGTCCTTGTGTCACTATTTCAATGTTTTATTGAAATTGTTATCTTTATCATTAACTCTGCATTGTTTGAAAATGACCCGTAAGTAAGCATTTCACTGCTTGTCTGCACCTGTTGTTTACGATGAATGTCACAAATCAAATTTGATTTGATGTAATCTCTTTGACCACAAGAGGGCGCTACGCCCAATCATTTCACTCTCCACACATCTACAGTAGTGGAGAAGACACCCCTGATACCTATACCTCACCCTTTAACTAACATCCTACATTCACCACTAGTGGGCAGAAATCAGTCCAATACTTGACAGACGCAGTGAAGACATCATGAGAAAACAACATTGTACCTTGTGTTATGGCAAGTTGTGATTCTGGAGAATTGAGAATTTGTTAGGATTTGTTTTTAAAAAACAATTTGCGGCCAATAAGCTCACACACACACACACACACACATACACACACACACACACACACACACACACACACACACACACACACACACACACACACACACACACACACACACGCTTCCATAGAAGGCCAAACTCAAACGCCCTCCACACCCTGGATGTGTGTACATTCCTCCTTTCCTCTATTTTCCTTTCCCATCCTTCCCTCAATCCCCTCCTTCCCTCCTGCCTCTCTCCGCCGGCCCGTCGCTGAGTAAGGAAGACAGAGTCACGTTTCCCCTCAGAGTGAGTTGTTCCACACAGAGAGCACATGCTGCTAAATGGGAGATGATTAGAGACAGGAACCTAGGACGTGACTATATGTGTGTGTGTTTCTGCATGTGTGTGTTTCTGCATGTGTGTGTTTCTGCGTGTGTGTGTTTCTGCGTGTGTGTGTTTCTGCGTGTGTGTGTTTCTGCATGTGTGTGTTTCTGCATGTGTGTGTTTCTGCGTGTGTGTGTGTGTGTGGACCCACCACCGCACTCCGCTGGGCCGCAGTACTCCTTTAAACATGGACCACGTCTCAGGAGATTTGTACAACGCTGCCAAGTGATCGGTGCAATAATAAACATAAGGTGTGAATGTATGTACGCTTCCCTCACGGTCGTCTTTACTGTTCTTTCAGCCGCGCTGAGCGCTGAGATCAAAGCCTTGACTTATGGAGAGAAGATGTTTATTCTGCCTGCTGAAATAACCTCCCAAGTTGTTCTATTATGGAAAGATTATGTTACACTTGTTTAACCGGTGTGAAATGACTGGCTAGTTAGCCGGGCGCACTGTGGGGCATTTCAATCAGTGATGTCACTCACTCTGAGACCTTGAAGTAGTTGTTCCCCTTGCTTTGCAAGAACCGCAGCTTTTGTGGAGCGATAGGTAACGATGCTTCGAGGGTGACTGTTGTCGATGTGTGCAGAGGGTCCATGATTCAAACCCAGGTTGGGGCAAGGAGAGGGACGGAAGCAAAACTGTGACACTTGCATAGATATTGTTGCTATCAACATCATGCTGAAGGTGTGAGGAGAAAAGGCACTAGTACAGAGAAGAATCTATACTCTACATAACACCCTTCAGACATAGAATATCTCTGTCTGTCTGTCTGTCTCTTTTTTTATTGAACAATTACGCACGTTCATTTCCTTCCTCCATGACCTGCTAACCTCTTGAACTGACAAACAGAAAAAGCATGCTCCTCTTACCCTTAGTGTCTCCTCTCCTCAAACCCAAGGGCCTGTCGCGACGATGACCTAACCTCTCGCTCTGACCTTTGGCCCGCAGGTCTCACTGTACTTTCCCTCTGTTTTTGGTGGTGTTGGAGATGGGGATTTCCCGAGGCATGAGACTGCTTGTGACTCTGGCTACAGGTCCGATGAGTTGCAGTGCAGTCTAGGGCCCTGCAACAGAATGATGATGAGTGAGAGATCCTGGAGCACCATGACTTTTCTCAGACAGCTGGGGTTTTAACACTGAGCTGCCATCTCCAGCTCACTGCCCTTCCCAACTTGGCTGTCATACAGTACTGTACAGTAGTAGAGGTGTTATCACTCTGGACAGTAGTAGAGGTGTTATCACTCTGGACAGTAGTAGAGGTGGTATCACTCTGGACAGTAGTAGAGGTGTTATCACTCTGGACAGTAGTAGAGGTGTTATCACTATGAACAGTAGTAGAGGTGTTATTACTCTGGACATTAGTAGAGGTGTTATCACTCTGGACAGTAGTAGAGGTGTTATTACTCTGGACAGTAGTAGAGGTGTTATCACTATACAGTAGTAGAGGTGTTATCACTCTGGACATTAGTAGAGGTGTTATTACTCTGGACAGTAGTAGAGGTGTTATTACTCTGGACAGTAGTAGAGGTGTTATTACTCTGGACATTAGTAGAGGTGTTATCACTAAGAACAGTAGTAGAGGTGTTATTACTAAGAACAGTAGTAGAGGTGTTATCACTAAGAACAGTAGTAGAGGTGTTATCACTAAGAACAGTAGTAGAGGTGTTATCACTATACAGTAGTAGAGGTGTTATCACTAAGAACAGTAGTAGAGGTGTTATCACTATACAGTAGTAGAGGTGTTATCACTCTGGACAGTAGTAGAGGTGTTATTACTCTGGACATTAGTAGAGGTGTTATTACTCTGGACAGTAGTAGAGGTGTTATTACTCTGGACAGTAGTAGAGGTGTTATCACTCTACAGTAGTAGAGGCATTATCACTCTACAGTATTAGAGGTGTTATCAGTCTGGACAGTAGTAGAGGTGTTATCACTCTACAGTAGTAGAGGTGTTATCACTCTACAGTAGTAGAGGTGTTATCACTATACAGTAGTAGAGGTGTTATCACTATACAGTAGTAGAGGTGTTATCACTATACAGTAGTAGAGGTGTTATCACTCTACAGTAGTAGAGGTGTTATCACTATACAGTAGTAGAGGTGTTATCACTATACAGTAGTAGAGGTGTTATCACTATACAGTAGTAGAGGTGTTATTACTATACAGTAGTAGAGGTGTTATCACTATACAGTAGTAGAGGTGTTATCACTCTGGACAGTAGTAGAGGTGTTATCACTATTTACAGTAGTAGAGGTGTTATCACGCAGGACAGTAGTAGATGTGTTATCACTCTGGACAGTATTAGATGTGTTATCACTCTGGACAGTAGTAGAGGTGTTATCACTCTGGACAGTAGTAGATGTGTTATCACTCTGGACAGTAGTAGAGGTGTTATCACTAAGAACAGTAGTAGAGGTGTTATTACTCTGGACAGTAGTAGAGGTGTTATCACTCTGGACAGTAGTAGAGGTGTTATCACTAAGAACAGTAGTAGAGGTGTTATTACTCTGGACAGTAGTAGAGGTGTTATTACTCTGCACAGTAGTAGAGGTGTTATTACTCTGCACAGTAGTAGAGGTGTTATTACTCTGCACAGTAGTAGAGGTGTTATTACTCTGCACAGTAGTAGAGGTGTTATTACTCTGCACAGTAGTAGAGGTGTTATCACTATGAACAGTAGTAAAGGTGTCATTACTCTGGACAGTAGTAGAGGTGTTATTACTCTGCACAGTAGTAGAGGTGTTATTACTCTGGACATTAGTAGAGGTGTTATCACTCTGGACATTAGTAGAGGTGTTATCACTCTGGACATTAGTAGAGGTGTTATTACTCTGGACATTAGTAGAGGTGTTATCACTCTGGACATTAGTAGAGGTGTTATTACTCTGCACAGTAGTAGAGGTGTTATTACTCTGGACAGTAGTAGAGGTGTTATTACTCTGGACATTAGTAGAGGTGTTATTACTCTGGACAGTAGTAGAGGTGTTATCACTCTGGACATTAGTAGAGGTGTTATTACTCTGCACAGTAGTAGAGGTGTTATTACTCTGCACAGTAGTAGAGGTGTCATCACTATTTACAGTAGTAGAGGTGTTATCACTATGAACAATAGTAGAGGTGTTATTACTATGGACAGTAGTAGAGGTGTTATTACTCTGGACATTAGTAGAGGTGTTATTACTCTGGACAGTAGTAGAGGTGTTATTACTCTGGACAGTAGTAGAGGTGTTATCACTAAGAACAGTAGTAGAGGTGTTATCACTATGAACAGTAGTAGAGGTGTTATCACGCTGGACAGTAGTAGAGGTGTTATTACTCTGGACAGTAGTAGAGGTGTTATCACTCTACAGTAGTAGAGGCATTATCACTCTACAGTATTAGAGGTGTTATCACTATGAACAGTAGTAGAGGTGTTATCACTCTGGACAGTAGTAGAGGTGTTATCACTCTACAGTAGTAGAGGTGTTACCACTATACAGTAGTAGAGGTGTTATCACTCTGGACAGTAGTAGAGGTGTTATCACCATTTACAGTAGTAGAGGTGTTATCACGCTGGACAGTAGTAGAGGTGTTATCACTCTGGACAGTAGTAGAGGTGTTATCACTCTGGACAGTAGTAGAGGTGTTATTACTCTGGACAGTAGTAGAGGTGTTATCACTCTGGACAGTATTAGAGGTGTTATCACTCTGGACAGTAGTAGAGGTGTTATTACTCTGGACAGTAGTAGAGGTGTTATCACTATAAAGTAGTAGAGGTGTTATCACTATTTACGGTATTAGATGTGGGATCACTATTTACTGTATTCGAGGTGTTATCACTATACAGTTGTAGAGGTGTTATCACTATACAGTAGTAGAGGTGTTATCACTATTTACAGTAGTAGAGGTGTTATCACTCTGGACAGTAGTAGAGGTGTTATTACTCTGGACAGTAGTAGAGGTGTTATCACTCTGGACAGTAGTAGAGGTGTTATCACTATGAACAGTAGTAGAGGTGTTATTACTATTTACAGTATTATAGATTTTATCACTATTTACAGTATTAGAGATGTTATCGCTATTTACAGTATTAGAGGCGTTATCACTCTACAGTAGTAGAGGTGTTATCACTCTACAGTATTAGAGCCGTTATCACTCTACAGTATTAGAGGTGTTATCACTCTACAGTATTAGAGGCGTTATCACTCTGGACAGTAGAGATGTTATCACTACAGTAGTAGAGGTGTTATCACTCTACAGTATTAGAGGCGTTATCACTCTACAGTATTAGAGGCGTTATCACTCTACAGTATTAGAGGCGTTATCACTCTACAGTATTAGAGGTGTTATCACTCTACAGTATTAGAGATGTTATCACTATTTACAGTATTAGAGGTGTTATCACTATGAACAGTAGTAGAGGTGTTATCACTCTGGACAGTAGTAGAGGTGTTATCACTCTGGACAGTAGTAGAGGTGTTATCACTAAGAACAGTAGTAGAGGTGTTATTACTCTGGACAGTAGTAGAGGTGTTATTACTCTGCACAGTAGTAGAGGTGTTATTACTCTGCACAGTAGTAGAGGTGTTATTACTCTGCACAGTAGTAGAGGTGTTATCACTATGAACAGTAGTAAAGGTGTCATTACTCTGGACAGTAGTAGAGGTGTTATTACTCTGCACAGTAGTAGAGGTGTTATTACTCTGGACATTAGTAGAGGTGTTATCACTCTGGACATTAGTAGAGGTGTTATCACTCTGGACATTAGTAGAGGTGTTATTACTCTGGACATTAGTAGAGGTGTTATCACTCTGGACATTAGTAGAGGTGTTATTACTCTGCACAGTAGTAGAGGTGTTATTACTCTGGACAGTAGTAGAGGTGTTATTACTCTGGACATTAGTAGAGGTGTTATTACTCTGGACAGTAGTAGAGGTGTTATCACTCTGGACATTAGTAGAGGTGTTATTACTCTGCACAGTAGTAGAGGTGTTATTACTCTGGACAGTAGTAGAGGTGTTATCACTCTGGACATTAGTAGAGGTGTTATTACTCTGCACAGTAGTAGAGGTGTTATTACTCTGCACAGTAGTAGAGGTGTCATCACTATTTACAGTAGTAGAGGTATTATCACTATGAACAATAGTAGAGGTGTTATTACTCTGGACAGTAGTAGAGGTGTTATTACTCTGGACATTAGTAGAGGTGTTATTACTCTGGACAGTAGTAGAGGTGTTATTACTCTGGACAGTAGTAGAGGTGTTATCACTAAGAACAGTAGTAGAGGTGTTATCACTATGAACAGTAGTAGAGGTGTTATCACGCTGGACAGTAGTAGAGGTGTTATTACTCTGGACAGTAGTAGAGGTGTTATCACTCTACAGTAGTAGAGGCATTATCACTCTACAGTATTAGAGGTGTTATCACTATGAACAGTAGTAGAGGTGTTATCACTCTGGACAGTAGTAGAGGTGTTATCACTCTACAGTAGTAGAGGTGTTACCACTATACAGTAGTAGAGGTGTTATCACTCTGGACAGTAGTAGAGGTGTTATCACTATTTACAGTAGTAGAGGTGTTATCACGCTGGACAGTAGTAGAGGTGTTATCACTCTGGACAGTAGTAGAGGTGTTATCACTCTGGACAGTAGTATAGGTGTTATTACTCTGGACAGTAGTAGAGGTGTTATCACTCTGGACAGTATTAGAGGTGTTATCACTCTGGACAGTAGTAGAGGTGTTATTACTCTGGACAGTAGTAGAGGTGTTATCACTATAAAGTAGTAGAGGTGTTATCACTATTTACGGTATTAGATGTGGGATCACTATTTACTGTATTCGAGGTGTTATCACTATACAGTTGTAGAGGTGTTATCACTATACAGTAGTAGAGGTGTTATCACTATTTACAGTAGTAGAGGTGTTATCACTCTGGACAGTAGTAGAGGTGTTATTACTCTGGACAGTAGTAGAGGTGTTATCACTCTGGACAGTAGTAGAGGTGTTATCACTATGAACAGTAGTAGAGGTGTTATTACTATTTACAGTATTATAGATTTTATCACTATTTACAGTATTAGAGATGTTATCGCTATTTACAGTATTAGAGGCGTTATCACTCTACAGTAGTAGAGGTGTTATCACTCTACAGTATTAGAGCCGTTATCACTCTACAGTATTAGAGGTGTTATCACTCTACAGTATTAGAGGCGTTATCACTCTGGACAGTAGAGATGTTATCACTACAGTAGTAGAGGTGTTATCACTCTACAGTATTAGAGGCGTTATCACTCTACAGTATTAGAGGCGTTATCACTCTACAGTATTAGAGGCGTTATCACTCTACAGTATTAGAGGTGTTATCACTCTACAGTATTAGAGATGTTATCACTATTTACAGTATTAGAGGTGTTATCACTATGAACAGTAGTAGAGGTGTTATCACTCTGGACAGTAGTAGAGGTGTTATCACTCTGGACAGTAGTAGAGGTGTTATCACTAAGAACAGTAGTAGAGGTGTTATTACTCTGGACAGTAGTAGAGGTGTTATTACTCTGCACAGTAGTAGAGGTGTTATTACTCTGCACAGTAGTAGAGGTGTTATTACTCTGCACAGTAGTAGAGGTGTTATCACTATGAACAGTAGTAAAGGTGTCATTACTCTGGACAGTAGTAGAGGTGTTATTACTCTGCACAGTAGTAGAGGTGTTATTACTCTGGACATTAGTAGAGGTGTTATCACTCTGGACATTAGTAGAGGTGTTATCACTCTGGACATTAGTAGAGGTGTTATTACTCTGGACATTAGTAGAGGTGTTATCACTCTGGACATTAGTAGAGGTGTTATTACTCTGCACAGTAGTAGAGGTGTTATTACTCTGGACAGTAGTAGAGGTGTTATTACTCTGGACATTAGTAGAGGTGTTATTACTCTGGACAGTAGTAGAGGTGTTATCACTCTGGACATTAGTAGAGGTGTTATTACTCTGCACAGTAGTAGAGGTGTTATTACTCTGGACAGTAGTAGAGGTGTTATCACTCTGGACATTAGTAGAGGTGTTATTACTCTGCACAGTAGTAGAGGTGTTATTACTCTGCACAGTAGTAGAGGTGTCATCACTATTTACAGTAGTAGAGGTATTATCACTATGAACAATAGTAGAGGTGTTATTACTCTGGACAGTAGTAGAGGTGTTATTACTCTGGACATTAGTAGAGGTGTTATTACTCTGGACAGTAGTAGAGGTGTTATTACTCTGGACAGTAGTAGAGGTGTTATCACTAAGAACAGTAGTAGAGGTGTTATCACTATGAACAGTAGTAGAGGTGTTATCACGCTGGACAGTAGTAGAGGTGTTATTACTCTGGACAGTAGTAGAGGTGTTATCACTCTACAGTAGTAGAGGCATTATCACTCTACAGTATTAGAGGTGTTATCACTATGAACAGTAGTAGAGGTGTTATCACTCTGGACAGTAGTAGAGGTGTTATCACTCTACAGTAGTAGAGGTGTTACCACTATACAGTAGTAGAGGTGTTATCACTCTGGACAGTAGTAGAGGTGTTATCACTATTTACAGTAGTAGAGGTGTTATCACGCTGGACAGTAGTAGAGGTGTTATCACTCTGGACAGTAGTAGAGGTGTTATCACTCTGGACAGTAGTATAGGTGTTATTACTCTGGACAGTAGTAGAGGTGTTATCACTCTGGACAGTATTAGAGGTGTTATCACTCTGGACAGTAGTAGAGGTGTTATTACTCTGGACAGTAGTAGAGGTGTTATCACTATAAAGTAGTAGAGGTGTTATCACTATTTACGGTATTAGATGTGGGATCACTATTTACTGTATTCGAGGTGTTATCACTATACAGTTGTAGAGGTGTTATCACTATACAGTAGTAGAGGTGTTATCACTATTTACAGTAGTAGAGGTGTTATCACTCTGGACAGTAGTAGAGGTGTTATTACTCTGGACAGTAGTAGAGGTGTTATCACTCTGGACAGTAGTAGAGGTGTTATCACTATGAACAGTAGTAGAGGTGTTATTACTATTTACAGTATTATAGATTTTATCACTATTTACAGTATTAGAGATGTTATCGCTATTTACAGTATTAGAGGCGTTATCACTCTACAGTAGTAGAGGTGTTATCACTCTACAGTATTAGAGCCGTTATCACTCTACAGTATTAGAGGTGTTATCACTCTACAGTATTAGAGGCGTTATCACTCTGGACAGTAGAGATGTTATCACTACAGTAGTAGAGGTGTTATCACTCTACAGTATTAGAGGCGTTATCACTCTACAGTATTAGAGGCGTTATCACTCTACAGTATTAGAGGCGTTATCACTCTACAGTATTAGAGGTGTTATCACTCTACAGTATTAGAGATGTTATCACTATTTACAGTATTAGAGGTGTTATCACTATGAACAGTAGTAGAGGTGTTATCACTCTGGACAGTAGTAGAGGTGTTATCACTCTGGACAGTAGTAGAGGTGTTATCACTAAGAACAGTAGTAGAGGTGTTATTACTCTGGACATTAGTAGAGGTGTTATCACTCTGGACATTAGTAGAGGTGTTATTACTCTGCACAGTAGTAGAGGTGTTATTACTCTGGACAGTAGTAGAGGTGTTATTACTCTGGACATTAGTAGAGGTGTTATTACTCTGGACAGTAGTAGAGGTGTTATCACTCTGGACATTAGTAGAGGTGTTATTACTCTGCACAGTAGTAGAGGTGTTATTACTCTGGACAGTAGTAGAGGTGTTATCACTCTGGACATTAGTAGAGGTGTTATTACTCTGCACAGTAGTAGAGGTGTTATTACTCTGCACAGTAGTAGAGGTGTCATCACTATTTACAGTAGTAGAGGTGTTATCACTATGAACAATAGTAGAGGTGTTATTACTCTGGACAGTAGTAGAGGTGTTATTACTCTGGACATTAGTAGAGGTGTTATTACTCTGGACAGTAGTAGAGGTGTTATTACTCTGGACAGTAGTAGAGGTGTTATCACTAAGAACAGTAGTAGAGGTGTTATCACTATGAACAGTAGTAGAGGTGTTATCACGCTGGACAGTAGTAGAGGTGTTATTACTCTGGACAGTAGTAGAGGTGTTATCACTCTACAGTAGTAGAGGCATTATCACTCTACAGTATTAGAGGTGTTATCACTATGAACAGTAGTAGAGGTGTTATCACTCTGGACAGTAGTAGAGGTGTTATCACTCTACAGTAGTAGAGGTGTTACCACTATACAGTAGTAGAGGTGTTATCACTCTGGACAGTAGTAGAGGTGTTATCACTATTTACAGTAGTAGAGGTGTTATCACGCTGGACAGTAGTAGAGGTGTTATCACTCTGGACAGTAGTAGAGGTGTTATCACTCTGGACAGTAGTAGAGGTGTTATTACTCTGGACAGTAGTAGAGGTGTTATCACTCTGGACAGTATTAGAGGTGTTATCACTCTGGACAGTAGTAGAGGTGTTATTACTCTGGACAGTAGTAGAGGTGTTATCACTATAAAGTAGTAGAGGTGTTATCACTATTTACGGTATTAGATGTGGGATCACTATTTACTGTATTCGAGGTGTTATCACTATACAGTTGTAGAGGTGTTATCACTATACAGTAGTAGAGGTGTTATCACTATTTACAGTAGTAGAGGTGTTATCACTCTGGACAGTAGTAGAGGTGTTATTACTCTGGACAGTAGTAGAGGTGTTATCACTCTGGACAGTAGTAGAGGTGTTATCACTATGAACAGTAGTAGAGGTGTTATTACTATTTACAGTATTATAGATTTTATCACTATTTACAGTATTAGAGATGTTATCGCTATTTACAGTATTAGAGGCGTTATCACTCTACAGTAGTAGAGGTGTTATCACTCTACAGTATTAGAGCCGTTATCACTCTACAGTATTAGAGGTGTTATCACTCTACAGTATTAGAGGCGTTATCACTCTGGACAGTAGAGATGTTATCACTACAGTAGTAGAGGTGTTATCACTCTACAGTATTAGAGGCGTTATCACTCTACAGTATTAGAGGCGTTATCACTCTACAGTATTAGAGGCGTTATCACTCTACAGTATTAGAGGTGTTATCACTCTACAGTATTAGAGATGTTATCACTATTTACAGTATTAGAGGTGTTATCACTATGAACAGTAGTAGAGGTGTTATCACTCTGGACAGTAGTAGAGGTGTTATCACTCTGGACAGTAGTAGAGGTGTTATCACTAAGAACAGTAGTAGAGGTGTTATTACTCTGGACAGTAGTAGAGGTGTTATTACTCTGCACAGTAGTAGAGGTGTTATTACTCTGCACAGTAGTAGAGGTGTTATTACTCTGCACAGTAGTAGAGGTGTTATTACTCTGCACAGTAGTAGAGGTGTTATTACTCTGCACAGTAGTAGAGGTGTTATCACTATGAACAGTAGTAAAGGTGTCATTACTCTGGACAGTAGTAGAGGTGTTATTACTCTGCACAGTAGTAGAGGTGTTATTACTCTGGACATTAGTAGAGGTGTTATCACTCTGGACATTAGTAGAGGTGTTATCACTCTGGGCATTAGTAGAGGTGTTATTACTCTGGACATTAGTAGAGGTGTTATCACTCTGGACATTAGTAGAGGTGTTATTACTCTGCACAGTAGTAGAGGTGTTATTACTCTGGACAGTAGTAGAGGTGTTATTACTCTGGACATTAGTAGAGGTGTTATTACTCTGGACAGTAGTAGAGGTGTTATCACTCTGGACATTAGTAGAGGTGTTATTACTCTGCACAGTAGTAGAGGTGTTATTACTCTGCACAGTAGTAGAGGTGTCATCACTATTTACAGTAGTAGAGGTGTTATCACTATGAACAATAGTAGAGGTGTTATTACTCTGGACAGTAGTAGAGGTGTTATTACTCTGGACATTAGTAGAGGTGTTATTACTCTGGACAGTAGTAGAGGTGTTATTACTCTGGACAGTAGTAGAGGTGTTATCACTAAGAACAGTAGTAGAGGTGTTATCACTATGAACAGTAGTAGAGGTGTTATCACGCTGGACAGTAGTAGAGGTGTTATTACTCTGGACAGTAGTAGAGGTGTTATCACTCTACAGTAGTAGAGGCATTATCACTCTACAGTATTAGAGGTGTTATCACTATGAACAGTAGTAGAGGTGTTATCACTCTGGACAGTAGTAGAGGTGTTATCACTCTACAGTAGTAGAGGTGTTATCACTCTGGACAGTAGTAGAGGTGTTATCACTCTGGACAGTAGTAGAGGTGTTATCACTATTTACAGTAGTAGAGGTGTTATCACGCTGGACAGTAGTAGAGGTGTTATCACTCTGGACAGTAGTAGAGGTGTTATCACTCTGGACAGTAGTAGAGGTGGTATTACTCTGGACAGTAGTAGAGGTGTTATCACTCTGGACAGTATTAGAGGTGTTATCACTCTGGACAGTAGTAGAGGTGTTATTACTCTGGACAGTAGTAGAGGTGTTATCACTATAAAGTAGTAGAGGTGTTATCACTATTTACGGTATTAGATGTGGGATCACTATTTACTGTATTCGAGGTGTTATCACTATACAGTTGTAGAGGTGTTATCACTATACAGTAGTAGAGGTGTTATCACTATTTACAGTAGTAGAGGTGTTATCACTCTGGACAGTAGTAGAGGTGTTATTACTCTGGACAGTAGTAGAGGTGTTATCACTCTGGACAGTAGTAGAGGTGTTATCACTATGAACAGTAGTAGAGGTGTTATTACTATTTACAGTATTATAGATTTTATCACTATTTACAGTATTAGAGATGTTATCGCTATTTACAGTATTAGAGGCGTTATCACTCTACAGTAGTAGAGGTGTTATCACTCTACAGTATTAGAGCCGTTATCACTCTACAGTATTAGAGGTGTTATCACTCTACAGTATTAGAGGCGTTATCACTCTGGACAGTAGAGATGTTATCACTACAGTAGTAGAGGTGTTATCACTCTACAGTATTAGAGGCGTTATCACTCTACAGTATTAGAGGCGTTATCACTCTACAGTATTAGAGGCGTTATCACTCTACAGTATTAGAGGTGTTATCACTCTACAGTATTAGAGATGTTATCACTATTTACAGTATTAGAGGTGTTATCACTATGAACAGTAGTAGAGATGTTATCACTCTGGACAGTAGTAGAGGTGTTATCACTCTACAGTATTAGAGGCGTTATCACTCTGGACACTAGTAGAGGCGTTATCACTCTACAGTATTAGAGGCGTTATCACTCTGGACAGTAGTAGAGGCGTTATCACTCTACAGTATTAGAGGCGTTATCACTCTGGACAGTATTAGAGGCGTTATCACTCTACAGTAGTAGAGGCGTTATCACTCTACAGTATTAGAGGCGTTATCACTCTACAGTAGTAGAGGTGTTATCACTCTACAGTATTAGAGGCGTTATCACTCTACAGTATTAGAGGCGTTATCACTCTATAGTATTAGAGGTGTTATCACTCTACAGTATTAGAGGCGTTATCACTCTGGACAGTAGAGATGTTATCACTACAGTAGTAGGGGTGTTTTCACTATTTACAGTATTAGAGGCGTTATCACTCTACAGTATTAGAGGTGTTATCACTCTACAGTATTAGAGGCGTTATCACTCTACAGTATTAGAGGCGTTATCACTCTACAGTATTAGAGGCGTTATCACTCTGGACATTATTAGAGGCGTTATCACTCTACAGTAGTAGAGGCGTTATCACTCTACAGTATTAGAGGCGTTATCACTCTACAGTATTAGAGGCGTTATCACTCTACAGTATTAGAGGCGTTATCACTCTACAGTAGTAGAGGCGTTATCACTCTGGACAGTAGTAGAGGCGTTATCACTCTACAGTATTAGAGGCGTTATCACTCTGGACAGTATTAGAGGCGTTATCACTCTACAGTAGTAGAGGCGTTATCACTCTACAGTATTAGAGGCGTTATCACTCTACAGTAGTAGAGGTGTTATCACTCTACAGTATTAGAGGCGTTATCACTCTACAGTATTAGAGGTGTTATCACTACAGTAGTAGAGGTGTTATCACTACAGTAGTAGGGGTGTTTTCACTATTTACAGTATTAGAGGCGTTATCACTCTACAGTATTAGAGGCGTTATCACTCTACAGTAGTAGAGGTGTTATCACTCTACAGTATTAGAGGCGTTATCACTCTGGACAGTATTAGAGGCGTTATCACTCTACAGTAGTAGAGGCGTTATCACTCTACAGTATTAGAGGCGTTATCACTCTACAGTAGTAGAGGTGTTATCACTCTACAGTATTAGAGGCGTTATCACTCTACAGTAGTAGAGGTGTTATCACTCTACAGTATTAGAGGTGTTATCACTCTACAGTATTAGAGGCATTATCACTCTACAGTATTAGAGGCGTTATCACTCTATAGTATTAGAGGTGTTATCACTCTACAGTATTAGAGGCGTTATCACTCTGGACAGTAGAGATGTTATCACTACAGTAGTAGGAGTGTTTTCACTATTTACAGTAGTAGAGGTGTCATCACTGTACAGTCAACAACATGTCAGTCC
The DNA here is from genome assembly GCF_029448725.1 of Salvelinus fontinalis. Lineage (NCBI taxonomy): Eukaryota > Metazoa > Chordata > Actinopteri > Salmoniformes > Salmonidae > Salvelinus > Salvelinus fontinalis. The sequence continues at coordinate 66,661,945 of NC_074671.1, read as the reverse complement.
TTCCTGGTTAAGGGTTGGCGAGAGATTAACTGCTTCTTTTCATGAGAAATATTACTGCAATGAAAATTCCAGATTGTCTGCGTAATCAAACATTCAGCTCAGACACCCATACATACCCCACAAGACATGCCACCAGGCATCTGTTCACAGTCGCCAAGTCCAAAAGGAATTCACGTTAACGCACGGTATTATACAGAGCCATGATCGCATGGAACTCCCTTCCATCTTCCATTACTCATTACAGTACCTTTAAAAAAGCGGGACTATGAGGGGACACGCACACAAACACACACATTGTTTTTTAGTTGTGTTGTTCGTATATCGTTGTGTTTAAAAGTTGTGTGACTGTCCTTGTCTATCAGTGTTCTGTTACTTGTCATGTTTTGTGTGTTTTGTAGACCCCAGGATGAGTAGCTGCTGCTTCTGCAAAAGCTAAGGGGGAACCAAATAAACAAATAAAAAGATGAACCCAATATTTGATTTACAGCAGGTTTTTAAAGGACCAAAGTGTAATGACGGTCCTCCTCCTCATCCGAAGAGGAGGAGCAGGGATTGAACCAAGGTGCAGCGCGTTGAAATGACATGATGAATTTATTTAACAAGACAAAACGAACTATACTTGAAAATGATACAAAATAACAAAACGAAAGTAGACAGACCTGAACTACGAACTTACATACAACGTGAAGAACGAAATGAACAGGAACATACTACATGAAATGAACAAACCGTATACAGTCCCGTATGGTGCAAACATAGACACAGACACAGGAGACAACCACCCACAAACAAACAGTGTGAATGCCCTACCTAAATATGACTCTTGATTAGAGGAAAATGCAAACCACCTGCCTCTAATCAAGAGCCATACCAGGCAAACCAAAACCAACATAGAAACGAATAACATAGACTGCCCACCCAAAACACATGCCCTGACCATAAACACATAAAAACAACATAAAACAGGTCAGGACTGTTACAGTACCCCCCCCTCAAGATGCGCACGCCGGGCGCACAAGCACAAAGTCCAGGGGAGGGTCCGGGTGGGCAGTTGACCACGGTGGTGGTTCCGGCTCAGGACGCTGTCCCAATCCCACCATAATAAATCCCCGCTTCTGTGTCTTCCTCAAGGTGGCGACCCTCGCCACCGACCTTGGACTGGGAACCCTAGACATGGGTCCCGCTGGATTTAGGGGCCGCCCCGGACTGAGGGACGGCAGCTCCGGACTGAGGGACAACACCGGGACAAGGGGCAACACCGGGACAAGGGGCAGGTCCCGGCTGGCTGGCTCTGGCGGATCCTGGCTGGACGGCTCTGAAGGCTGATCCGGTCTGACGGAAGGCTCTGGCTGATCCGGTCTGGCGGAAGGCTCTGGCTGATCCGGTCTGGCGGAAGGCTCTGGCTGATCCGGTCTGGCGGAAGGCTCTGGCTGATCCGGTCTGGCGGAAGGCTCTGGCTGATCCGGTCTGGCGGAAGGCTCTGGCTGATCCGGTCTGGCTGACGGCTCTGTAGGCTCTTGGCAGACGGGCGGCTTTGCAGGCTCATGGCAGACGGGCAGCTTTGCAGGCTCATGGCAGACGGGCAGCTTTGCAGGCTCATGGCAGACGGGCAGTTCAGGCGCCGCTGGGCAGACGGGCAGTTCAGGCGCCGCTGGGCAGACGGGCAGTTCAGGCGACGCTGGGCAGACGGGCAGCTCAGGCGACGCTGGGCAGACGGGCAGCTCAGGCACCGCTGGGCAGACGGGCACACCTGTAGGGAGGAGACGGAGAGACAGCCTGGTGCGTGGGGCTGCCACAGGACCCACCAGGCTGGAGAGACCTACAGGAGGCTTGATGTTAAAAGGCACCTGAAGGACCGGGCTGTGGGGGAGTACTGGAGCTCTGGTGCGCAGCCTTGGCACCACTCCCCCAGGCTGGCATACTACTCCAGCCCGTACCCTCCAGAGTGCAGGCACAGGTTGAACCGGGCTGTGGATGAGCACTGGAGATCTAGTGCCTACTACGCGCACTTCTCCCTTAGGCTCAACTCCCACATTAGCCCGGTACGAGCGGAGCGTAGGCATAGGACGCACTGCACCCTCCCAGCGCCCCGGAGACACAGCACGCAGAGCCGGCGCAGGATACCCTGGACCGAAACTGCGTACCGGAGACCAGACGCGCTGAGCAGGCACAATACGCCCCGGCTGGATGCCCACACTCACTTGACACTTTCGGGGGGCTGCCCTATAGCGCACCAGGCTATGGGCACGCACTGGCAACACCGTGCGCTTAACCGCATAACACGGTGCCTGACCAGTGACGCGTTGCTTATAATAAGCACGAGGAGTGCGCTCAGGTCTGCTACCTGGCTTAGCCACACTCCTCTCTAGCCCCCCCCCAAAAAATTTCTGGGGTTGCCTCTCGTACCTGTCCCGCTGCCGTGCTGCCTCATATCGCCGCCGCTCAGCTTTCGCTTCCTCCAGCTCAGCTTTGGGGCGGCGATACTCCCCAGCCTGTGCCCAGGGTCCTTCTCCGTTCAACTCTTCCTCCCAAGTCCACAAGTCCTGGGATTTCTGCGGTTGCTGTCCTCTTCCCCGCTGCTTGGTTCTGGTAATTTGGTGGGTGGTTCTGTAATGACGGTCCTCCTCCTCTTCATCCGAAGAGGAGGAGCAGGGATTGAACCAAGGTGCAGCGCGTTGAAATGACATGATGAATTTATTTAACAAGACAAAACGAACTATACTTGAAAATGATACAAAATAACAAAACGAAAGTAGACAGACCTGAACTACGAACTTACATACAACGTGAAGAACGAAATGAACAGGAACATACTACATGAAATGAACAAACCGTATACAGTCCCGTATGGTGCAAACATAGACACAGACACAGGAGACAACCACCCACAAACAAACAGTGTGAATGCCCTACCTAAATATGACTCTTGATTAGAGGAAAATGCAAACCACCTGCCTCTAATCAAGAGCCATACCAGGCAAACCAAAACCAACATAGAAACGAATAACATAGACTGCCCACCCAAAACACATGCCCTGACCATAAACACATAAAAACAACATAAAACAGGTCAGGACTGTTACACAAAGAGTATAATCTGCTTCGTGTTTTCATTTTTGCAAAAGAAAAAATACTGGTATCGTCTCGGCCCTAATATATAGTATAATTAATTTTATATCTGTGTCCATACTGTCCACAAGTTTCTATTATATAGAGTTTCTGCTTCAAGAGAAAATCAACAAAATCATGAAAAAAATCTAATCAACAATTACATTATTTTCAAATAACTCTGCAACTCTTCCAACTATTGTATTTTTTGATAACTGCCACCAGTGTGGCACCAACACATTTACAACAAAGACATATTGACATAGAAAAATAAATAAAAGTGTTTAAAAAAAAATACAGATAAATGATATTTCATGCTGAAACCCTCATATTAAACACCAATGGTATTCACTAAGCTGATGGTTTGTATTTAGAATAATGTTTTACAGCTTTGTCATTGTATTTTTTATCATCTTATTATATATATAGTAATAGTCAAAGTTTAGACACACCGACTTATTCCAGGGTTTTTCTTTATTTTGACTATTTTCTACATTGTAAAATAACACATATGGAATCATCTAGTAACCAAAAAAGTGTTAAACAAATCAAAACATATTTTATTTTTGAGATTCTTCAAAGTAGCCACCCTTTGCCTTGATGACAGCTTTGCACACTCTTGGCATCCAGAGTGATCAGCGACACAATGATTCCCAGACTCAGAAGACATCCCTTAGGCTTCATGTCGGAAATTACTCTGAGACCTCTGGATTAAGAATGATTTACAGCTTTGATTAACCTGTTGGGGATGGGGGCGCTGTTTAGACTATTTATGCTAATGTGGCTAATTTTTTAAACGGCTTCCCACAAAATCCTTGATCGTACAATATGCATATTATTATTATTATTGGATAGAAAACAGTCTATAGTTTCTATAGGAGTTGAAATTTTGTCTCTAAGTGGAACAGAGCCCATTCTACAGCAATTTCCCTGACATGGAGTCAGATTTGAGAAATGTTGGCCACTTTTCTGAAGTCAGTTAAAAGGGCACTGTCGTTGCTATGACTATACGGACACTTCTTACGTCTTCCCCTGGATGCCTTTACGTGATGACGATTCCAACGGGGTCGATTGCTCGTTCACAGGCCCTACAAATGAAAAAAACCTTTAGCTAGCAAGTCTTTTCTTGCTGCGTAACGCGCGTGGAAGACACCGACCCTCTCCTGTTCCAAGCGTTAGTTTAGCCTGTTATATTTCTCCGGTCATCTTTTCACTCGTTATAGGAGTTACAAACATCATGAAGTAGTTAATTTAAAGCGTTTTATAGCAATTTATATCCGTTTAGTGCGATTTTGGGACATTTATTTTTGCAACGATGTGAAAAGTTGGGCACGCTTTTCAGTTCATCCCGAACGCAGTTGACATTTCCACATGGCAAGAGGACAGCTTTCCACCAAAAGACGATTTCTCCCAAGAAAGGATCCTTTGCCCAAGATACTGATGGAAGAACAGCTCAAGGTAGGACATTTTTATTATGATAAATCGTGTTTCTGTCGAAACATTTTAGTGGCTTAGGACGCCATGTTTTTTGACGTAGCTTCGCTTGGCGCAAACTGTATTGAAAAGTAAGGATAAATTAAAAAATGTAATAACGCAATTGTATTAAGAATTAAATTGTCTATCAATCCCTGTCCACCCTATATTTTTTAGTCACGTTTATGAGTTTTTATGTATAAGAGTAGATCACTGTCTAAGTGGCGCAAGGACAAATTCTGACCAGCTGAGTTACATTTCACATTGTCTAACCATGATTTTGGTGGCTAAATATAAACATTTTCGATCAAACTGTATATGCATGTTGTAATGTGATGTTACAGGAGTGTCATCGGAAGAATTCTGAGAAGGTTAGTGAAAAAATTAATATCTTTTGGCGATGTTGACTTTTATCGCTCACTTTGGCTAGAATCAATGCTGGGCTGCTAATTGCTATGTGCTAAGCTAATATAACGATTTATTGTGTTTTCGCTGTAAGACACTTAGAAAATCTGAAATATTGTCTGTATTCACAGGATCTGTGTCTTTCGATTCGTGTATGCTGTGTATTTTTACGAAATGTTTGATGATTAGTAGTTAGGTAAACACGTTGCTCATTGTAATTATTCTAGTCCATTTGTGATGGTGGGTGCAATTGTAAACTATGAAGTCTACCTGAAATATGCACTTTTTTCTAACAAAACCTATCCCATACCATAAATATGTTATCAGACTGTCATCTAATGAGTTTTTTTGTTGGTTAGGGGCTATAAATATCTTAGTTTAGCCGAATTGGTGATGGCTACTGGTGTTGGTGGACAAATAAAAGATGGTGGATGATGCTAATGTGTTTTTAGGTAATAGATGTACATCTTTACATATTGTGTCTTCCCTGTAAAACATTTTAAAAATCGGAAATGTTGACTGGATTCACAAGATCTGTGTCTTTCATTAGCTGTATTGGACTTTAATGTGTGAAAGTTAAATATTTTAAAAATATATTTTTTTTGAATTTCGCGGCACTGGTTTTTCAGTGGGGGGGGGGGGGGTGCCGCTAGCGCCACGCTGATCCTAGACAGGTTAAAGTAATACACAAACATGAAAGAGCTGAGTGGGGATACGAAGACACCAGCATTTATTTTAAACCAAGAGGTATATTTCTGATCCGATAAGATTTTCAGGAAGAAAAAAATAGAACTATTGTGTTTGCAATGTATGTATCCAGCACCATGGACAGAGGACTGAGCGCTGCCAAACACGAATGGATTAACACCGGACTGCACTGCAATAGAATTTTTTTTATTTACTCGCTTTGCAATGAGTAAATAATAATAATAAAAAGTATATGACCCGGAAATAAGGGGTTACTGACAACAACAATAACAACAACAACAGCAGTGAAAACAGAGAAGAGCAATAGGCTCTTTAAACAGCTGCATCATGGCACGTCTCCAAGGACGTGTCCACCTGCCTCCCTGCTGAGAGCAACCAGACCAAAACACATCATATTTAATTACCAACACCTGGCCTACCAACACCCCTAGTTCATTTAACAATACTGTGCTTTAACTACTCCCCCTGTGGACAGTGAGGGCCAGACACCCATAGTTAAAGAGAGCTGGGGTACGAGGGTTCACAGCTGCTGTTTTCCAGTCTAGACGCAGCCCACTCACACATCAACCAATCGGGTGACAGTCTTGGATAATCCAAGGGATTCTAGACGGACCAATTGCGAGAGGCCTGTGGGAGCCGTCTTCTTTGGCTCCTCCATTTGGCCGAGGAGAGAGAAGGACGGGCCCCCGCTAGGGAGTCGAAGTCCGGCACACAGCAGATTCAGAATCCAACAACTGAGCCGGGTCCAAGCTCTCAGCTGCAAAAGCAACCTGTTTCCTCCCCACTCCCTGCCTTATTTACTTATCAGATTCACATGGCTGCAATAAAATTCTCACGTTGTTCTCTGGGGCTTGCTGTTGGAACAACAAAAGTCAGTCAAACGTCTAAATATTCCTTCAACGGGCTGCCAAAATGTATTTCTCCGGCCCCTCTGTCAATACTTAGACCAGGACTCTCAAGCCCTGTTCCTGGTGAGCAACCCCCCCTGTAGGTTTTGTACCTATAGTACGGTAGCTTTCCAGGAACGGGGTTGGTGAGCCCTGACCTAGACACTAACTTGTGATTTTTAGTGTGGTGCAAAACAATATTGATAATGCAACAAAGTGGCTCCAGATTGGCGCAGCGGTCTAAGGCACTGCATCTCAGTGCAAGAGGTGTCACTACAGTCCCTGGTTCACATCCGGCTGTGATTGGGAGTCCCATAGGGTGGTGCACAATTGGCCCAGCGTCGTCTGGGTTTGGCCGTCATTTTAAATAATAATTTGTTCTTAACTAACTTGCCTAGTTTAATAAATCAAAAAAGGCTGTTGCCATTCTACCACAGAACGTCTGTTTCCTACCACCTTTGCCACCACTTCCAACCACAGCAGTGTCTGCTTGATCCCGAGCCACAACTCTTTTATCGCCCCAACTCGGGGGTTTGAAAATAATCACATTTCCATTTCTCCTCTGTATTTCCCTGACTGCTTCCAGATGGTAACTTTGATTGTCAATAATCAAAAGGGGATCACGAGGAAAAGCATGTTGAATACCAACCATGCTGTTGAGCCCAGATACGTGCTTCTTTAGTAGTCTGTAGTCAGGCCTGGCATCGCTGTGTCAACGGCACCCCTTGGCCTAATATCCCTTCACTATGTAAACATGCAGTGAACAAGAAAAGTTGACGAGTGAACTTATACGTGAACATTACTGTCCCTGTCATCGTCTATCCAAATAGAACACGGCTTGTTTCTGATTCTGAGCAGACTGCAACCTCACTTCAAACATGGACACAGCAAGCAAATAAATAAGGGATAATATCATATTTTCCACTGATCTGAACTCTGGACTGTTGAAGTGGTAAAATCAGACTCTCTGTTATGAGGCTCAGTAAGACAATACGCAGCTCAGAGGACCAGTACTCTCTCTACCCAGAACACCAGCAGATGTATTTCTAATGTTCACAATTCTCCATCAATCAACTGAAAACACGAGACTGAAAATGGATGAAGACAGGGGCCGTTGTCTTTATCCTGCCATATTATACTTGTGTGTTTTTTATCCAATTTTACATTCATCTCTATAGTTGTATCATTATCAATGCATTGTTGGGAAAGAGCTCTCAAGGAAGAATGTCACAGTAGTGTTTTACACCGGTTGAATCCTGTGCACGTGGCGAATAAAATGAAACATGAAACATATTCAACATGCTGTATATGACGCATATCACTCTAAGACTGGCAATGGAGACAAGCTAAGCTGGAACAGACTCACAGTCAAAAGGTTAGTGGGTTAAACATATTCTATGGAACAGAGATGGAGTGAGGGAAAAGGAGGGAACTAAAGGAAGGATTTTCATTTTTACCACGTTTGGCTTTACTTGATGCCGTTTCCCTTGCGTCGGTTCCAGAAATCAAGCCTGCACCGTTTAAGTTGACTGCGGATCCTGTCCTCTGAACACAAAGGTAGGACGTGTGACTGGAGACAAAGTACTGTAATTCCTACAAAGCTGCCCTTGAAATTCTACACAGAATACCAGAGAGAAATGCCTGACACCTTCCCATGGAAGGACCTATCTCTGTGCTCTCCTTCCTTCCCTGAGTAAAATTAATTTTTACCCTACAGATGTAGGATCTTCATTTGACCACTCTTTTCTTGCTGAAACTTGTAGTGTATTCGTTTAAAAATACTTCCAAAGTTTGTAATTTCCACTTTAAAATGTCAGACTTGATTTGTCCTAATGAAAAATGTATCAACCCATACAAAAAATGTCCAATAATTATAATCCACATAATAATTCACATTTCCTGTTGCTGCAGGATTATTTTCCTGCTGTAGGATACTGGCTCAAAATAAGTTCCTACATCAGTACTCACTGATCCAATGTCAGTTTAACATTTTCCCATCTAATAGGTGAAGTTAGGACATGATGAGGGTAAGATGATTTTAGATCAGAGCCTCAGTTCAGGTTCCCTTCCTACAGGCTGTGGCTGGTGCCCTAAAGAAGCCCATTATCTTTGGTGTCACCCCTTTGGCCCATTGACTCCATGAGAACGGGCTGTTTTCTCTGTCCTCAAGGGCTTCCCAATAAAACGGATGCTGATGGCTGTCACGCTCTTCACGTTACCTAACTCGCACACTTGGCCTGGCCGCCTTGGCAACCGATGTCCACGGGTAACAATGGCAACCACTCCAACCTTTTTTTTTCTTTTTTTTTTTCTTTTTTTTCTTTTTTTTACTCTACCACACACACACACACACACACACACACACACACACAAAGATGGTAATGACTGGAGCAGAATCAGTGGAATGGTATCAAATACATCCACACATGGTTTCCAGGTGTTTGATGTCATTCCATTTGCTCCGTTCCGGACATTATTATGAGCCGTTCTCCCCTCAGCAGCCTCCAATAATGAGTAGTGTGCTAAACAGAAGAAGAGCCGCTCCGTATTAGCAGCAGCATGGGTTAGTGATATCCTGGAACCTTGGGACGTCCCGACCTTAAACCCTAAATCCTAACCTTAACGTTTACCCTAATCTTAACCATAACCCCTACCTAACACTAACCCTTACCTTAACTGTTTTATATTTCAAGTTCAATGGGGTGACGTCAGAGTTGGAGTGTCCAAAAGTATCCCACTTAGACATTTTCCCAGCAGAATTCTGGAGTTTCAAAGGGAGAGACACACCACTGGTTCCAGAGGAATGTCCGATCAGCTGACGGAGCCGAGCGGGAGCCAAGCACACATCTGGGGACTGTAAAACCCATCGGGACCTAAGCCTCTCTCTCTCTCTAGTCTTCATCTCATCTGTGGGTGCTCTGTCTGTGTATTCAGGAACCTATGTCACTACTCCACACTTCACTCAGCTGAAAGGTCGAGTGGTGAAGACCCTTGGGGAGCAGAGACAGAGAGACAGAGCGGGAGTTAGGGAGGGAGGAGAAGAGGAAAAGAGGAAGAGTTGGAGAGAGAGAGAAAGAGAGAAAACGAGAGAGAGACAGAGAGAAGAAGAGTAAGACACACAGACAGAGAGAAGGAGAGTGAGACACAGAGACAGCAAGAGAGAGACAGCCCAAGAAAGAGAAGTAGAGAGAGAAAGAGGGAGGGAAAGAAAAAGAGCTAGAGCTGTTAGTCCCATCAGACAACTGTATTAGGATGAGGTGGCTGTGAGGTCTCCTGTCCCACTCTGACAGCAGCAGCCTGGGGAGCAGCAGAGGAATCAATCCTCCCTCCAACTCACTCCTGATCCTTTGTCTTTCTCTCACTTTAACTTTGTTCCCCAGCTCTCCTCTCCTCTCCCCTCCCCTCCCCTCTGCTCTCCTCTCTTCTCCCTCCTCCACCTCTCCTCTCCTCTCCTCTCCCCTCTCCTCTCTTCTCCCTCCTCTCCCCTCTCCTCTCCCTGTATGTGCTGTTCATCTGGCCTTGTCCGATGTGATTTATACCATCACAAACACTACTCCACTCCCAGCTCCCAGCAGCCTAAATACCTGCCCTGCAAAGGTCAGCGCCTCTGCCAATACTCCCGTTGTCCTGCCCATGTTATGAGCTGATCGATGTGTGTGTGTGTGCCTGGCCTTTTCCAGCATTCCTTCACACATAGACACTCTCTTTACAGAGCAAGGCTACAGGAGTCACCCTGAGTTATTTGGTCGTAGCTCTCAGCCTCCAGAGGGGGGAAACCAACGGTGATCACGATGACCTCAGCAGTACACAGTTCACAGAGCTGGGTTGAATAGGACGTCGTAATGGAGGTCAGGGTCAACGAGGGGTCAAGAAGGTCACAAACAAGCTGAGGAGAGGCCAACTTTCTGTTGGGAAGGCTTTGGTACCTTCACAATACTTGGTGATCTCAGACTAAGACTATTTCCTGTTGTTAACACTGGGAACTGTGAGCTGTCGCATATTTTAGGCCACACTTTTGTGGAGAGGCACGATATTCTTGTTAAGCTTGAGCTGTATTGAATGTTTGAAACCCTCCAGGAACTGAACTCCTCATCTAATTTACAATAAAGGTATTCTATTCTATTCTATACATATTTAAATCCATGGACATAACTGATATAAATAACTGATGATAAATTATGTCACAAATGATGTTACATCAGTGGTGTAAAGTAAATATATGTTGAAGTACCACTTAAGTCGTTTTTTGGGGTATCTGTACTTGACTTTTCTATTTATATTTATGACATCCTTTACTCCACTACATAAGAAAATATGTACTTTTACTCCCATAAATAGGTACTCATTACATTTTGAATGCTCAGGCAGGACAGCAATATGGTCAAATTCACACACCTATCAATATGACGCGTTGTAATCCCTACGGCCTCTGATCAGGAGACTCATTATGTCTGAGTGTTGGAGAGTGCCCGTCTGTCCGTAAATATAAAAAGCAACCTGTGTCGTCTGGTTTGCTTAATATAAGGAATTTTATGTATAGCATTTACTTTTTTAGTATGACAATTCAGTACTTTTTCCACCACTGTACTTAAGTACATTAAAATCAGATTGTCACAACTTCTGCCGAAGTTGGTCCCTCTCCTTGTTCGGGCGGCGTTTGGCAGTCGACGTCACCGACCTTCTAGCCATCGCCGATCCACTTTTAATTTTCCATTGGTTTTGTCTTCCATCACACCTGGTTCCAATTCCATCAATTACATGTTGTGTATTTAGCCCTCTGTTCCCCTCATGTCCTTGTCCGTAATTGTTTCTTGTAGTGCTTGTCCACGGTATGCTGGTTATTACCGGGTTTTGTTTGACCCATTTATTGTATTGTTCTGTTGACGGTGGTTTATGGATATTAAACGACACCGTTGTAAATCTGTTTTCGCTCTCCTGCGCCTGACTTCTCTGCCGCCAGTACGCACCGCATTACACAGACACTTTAAGACTTTTACTCAAGTAATATTTTACTGGGTGACATCCACTTTGACTTGAGTTATGTTTTATTAAGGTATCTTTACTTTTACTCAAGTATGACTATTGAGTACTTTTTCAACTACTGCAGTGAGAAATATCAGATCGAAGAGACCAGTCTAAGGGACTTTGGCTTCTGTCGTCGATGCTCTCTTCACAATAACACTGGTAACACTTTACCCTGCAGTTACAAAGCAGTTACTATGTAACGACATGTTAATAATAAAATGTTATTACCGGTGGTTACATAAGGTGTTACCATAACACATATTACTCCTTCCCCTCTCTATCCATTAGAGTACCATAATCCACCATAAAATCTATATAACAGCATGTTGGGTTATTTTTACACACATGCTGATGGCTTCACTCCAGACCATTAAACCAAACCCAGGCTAATTTAGGATCTCTCAGAAGAGAGATGTACAGTACGGCCACGGGCCAGACAGGATAGTGATGAGAATAAGGAACATGATGGATGTCAGAGACAACTTAATGTATTATACAGTTCAGTGATAAAATATGTTCTATATCACATGCCATACAAAACTGACGTAGGAGTTCTGAATTCCATGCCATACAAAACTGACGTAGGAGTTCTGAATTCCATGCCATACAAAACCGACGTAGGAGTTCTGAATTCCATGCCATACAAAACCGACGTAGGAGTTCTGAATTCCATGCCATACAAAACCGACGTAGGAGTTCTGAATTCCATGCCATACAAAACCGACGTAGGAGTTCTGAATTCCATGCCATACAAAACCGACGTAGGAGTTCTGAATTCCATGCCATACAAAACCGACGTAGGAGTTCTGAATTCCATGCCATACAAAACTGACGTAGGAGTTCTGAATTCCATGCCATACAAAACCGACGTAGGAGTTCTGAATTCCATGCCATACAAAACTGACGTAGGAGTTCTGAATTCCATGCCATACAAAACTGACGTAGGAGTTCTGAATTCCATGCCATACAAAACCGACGTAGGAGTTCTGAATTCCATGCCATACAAAACCGACGTAGGAGTTCTGAATTCCATGCCATACAAAACCGACGTAGGAGTTCTGAATTCCATGCCATACAAAACCGACGTAGGAGTTCTGAATTCCATGCCATACAAAACCGACGTAGGAGTTCTGAATTCCATGCCATACAAAACCGACGTAGGAGTTCTGAATTCCATGCCATACAAAACTGACGTAGGAGTTCTGAATTCCATGCCATACAAAACTGACGTAGGAGTTCTGAATTCCATGCCATACAAAACTGACGTAGGAGTTCTGAATTCCATGCCATACAAAACCGACGTAGGAGTTCTGAATTCCATGCCATACAAAACTGACGTAGGAGTTCTGAATTCCATGCCATACAAAACCGACGTAGGAGTTCTGAATTCCATGCCATACAAAACCGACGTAGGAGTTCTGAATTCCATGCCATACAAAACCGACGTAGGAGTTCTGAATTCCATGCCATACAAAACCGACGTAGGAGTTCTGAATTCCATGCCATACAAAACCGACGTAGGAGTTCTGAATTCCATGCCATACAAAACCGACGTAGGAGTTCTGAATTCCATGCCATACAAAACTGACGTAGGAGTTCTGAATTCCATGCCATACAAAACCGACGTAGGAGTTCTGAATTCCATGCCATACAAAACCGACGTAGGAGTTCTGAATTCCATGCCATACAAAACCGACGTAGGAGTTCTGAATTCCATGCCATACAAAACTGACGTAGGAGTTCTGAATTCCATGCCATACAAAACCGACGTAGGAGTTCTGAATTCCATGCCATACAAAACCGACGTAGGAGTTCTGAATTCCATGCCATACAAAACCGACGTAGGATTTCTGAATTCCATGCCATACAAAACCGACGTAGGAGTTCTGAATTCCATGCCATACAAAACCGACGTAGGAGTTCTGAATTCCATGCCATACAAAACCGACGTAGGAGTTCTGAATTCCATGCCATACAAAACCGACGTAGGAGTTCTGAATTCCATGCCATACAAAACCGACGTAGGAGTTCTGAATTCCATGCCATACAAAACCGACGTAGGAGTTCTGAATTCCATGCCATACAAAACCGACGTAGGAGTTCTGAATTCCATGCCATTCGCTTGAGACATCATCCGCGTAACTTTCAGGGGTATTTTATTAAGAATATGACTCTACATATCTGCATAACTTTTAAGCTATTTTATTTTAGAATACCACATAACTGTCAAGTTATTTTGTCAATAGTATTATTAAATTCACTATGAATACTTCAATTCAGAATCGACATAACTTTTAAGCTATTTTATTTTAGATATCCACATAACTGTCAAGTTATTTTATCAACAGTACCTTCAGAAAGTATTTATACCCCTTGACTTATTGCACATTTTGTTGTGTTACAGCCTGAATTCAAAATAAATTAAATATATTTGGTCTCACCCATTTACACACAATACCCCATAATGAAATAAGTGAAATTATGTTTTTAGAAATTGTTGCAAATGTATTTAAAGTTATATACAGAAATATCTCATTTACACAAGTATTCACTCCCCTGAGTCAATACATGTTAGATTCACCTTTGGCAGTGATAACAGCTGTGAATCTTTCTGGGTAAGTCTCTAAGAGCTTTGCACACCTGGATTATACAATATTTGCACAATATTCTTCAAGCTCAAACAAGTTGTTTGTTGATCATTGCTAGACAGCCATTTTCAAGTCTTCCCATAGATTTTCAAGCATATTTAAGTAAAAACGGTAACTAGGCCACTCTGGAACATTCAATGTCATCTTGGTAAGCAACTCCAGTGTTTATTTGGCCTTGTGTTTTAGGTTATTGTCCTGCTGAAAGGTGGATTTGTCTCCCAGTGTCTGTTAAAAAGCAGACTGAACCAGGTTTTGTGCTTAGCTCTATTCTGTTTATTTTTATCCTAAAAAACTCCCTTGTCCTTGCCGATGACAAGCATACCCATAACATGATGCAAGTGTAACGGATGTGAAATGGCTAGCTAGTTAGCGGGTACGCGCTAGTAGCATTTCAATCAGTTACGTCACTTGCTCTGAGACTTAAGTAGTGTTGCCCCTTGCTCTGCAAGGGCCGCGGCTTTTGTGGAGCGATGGGTAACGACGCTTCGTGGGTGTCAGTTGTTGATGTGTGCAGAGGTTCCCTGGTTCGCGCCCGTGTCGGGGCGAGGGGACGACGTAAAGTTATACTGTTACTGATTTGCCCCAAACATAATGCTTTGTATTCAGGACATAAAGTTAATTTCTTTGCCACATTTTTTTGCAGTTTTACTTTAGTGCCTTATTGCAAACAGTATGATTGTTTTAAAATATTTTTTATTTTGTACAGGCTTCCTTCTTTTCACTTTGTCATTTAGGTTGATATTGTGGAGTAACTATAATGTTGTTGATCCATCCTCAGTTTTCTCCTATCACAACTGTTTTAATTCACCATTGGCCTCATGGTGTATCTCAGTAGTGACTGGGTGTATTGACTCACCATCCCACCATCACCATGCTCAAAGGGATATTCAAAGTTTGCCTTTTTTTACCCATCTACCAATAGGTGCCTTTATTTGTGAGGCATTGGAAAACCTTTCTGGTCTTTGTGGTTGAATCTGTGTTTGAAATTCACTGCTCGACTGAGGGACCTTACAGATATTATTGCACACAGAGTGAGTCCATGCAATTTATTATGTGACTTGTTATTAAGCCCATTTGTACTCCTGAACTTATTCAGGCTCGACATAACAAAAGGGGTGAATACTTATTGACTCAAGGCACTTCAACTTTTCATTTGTACATTTAAAAAAAAAAACACAATTCCAATTTGGCATGATGGGGTGTTGTGTGTAGGTCAGTGACACAACATCTCTATCTTCAGGCTGTAACACAACAACATGTGGGAAAAGGGCTGTGAAAACCTTCCGAAGGCACTGTAATTAAATGCACTATGAATACATCTATTCAGTGGGTGTTACATCCTGATGAGCTACTAAAGAACCAGATAGAGCAGCTGTAGTGGAACGGAACAGGGCTTCTCTGCTCCCGACAGTAGGGCTGTGTCACGCCCTGGCCTTAGTATTCTTTGTTTTCTTGATTATTTTAGTTAGGTCAGGGTGTGACATGGGGAATGTTTATGTTTTGTTGGTGTTGGGTGTTTATATGGTAAAGGGGTTATGGGTTGTTGTATAGTATATGGGTTTGTGTGGAGTACAGGTGTCTAGTGTTTTCTATGTATGTTTAGTTGTCTAGGAGAGTCTATGGTGGCCTGAATGAGTTCCCAATTAGAGACAGCTGATTTCGGTTGTCTCTGATTGGGAGCCTTATTTAGGGTAGCCATAGGCTCTCATTGGGTGTGGGTAATTGTCTATGTAAGAACGTTAGTAGCCTGTATGTTTGTGCACAACGTTTGTAGCTTCACGGTCGTTTTGTTGTTTTGTTAAAGTGTTTTGTTCGTGTTCATCTTCGTGTTGTTATAATAAAAGAAGATGGCTTATTTTCCAAGTGCTGCATTTTGGTCCGTTAATCCGCCACACGATCGTGACAGAATTACCCACCATAGGACCAAGCGGCATGACCAGCGGCAACAGGAGCAATACAAGGATTTATGGACATGGGAGGAAATTTTAGACCGGGAGGTACCAGGAGAATATAACCGCCCCAAAGCTGAGCTGGAGGCAGCGAAAGCAGAGAGGCGGCGATATGAGGAGCTAACTCGGAGGCAGGAAAAGGAACCTACAAAGGATCTGGGTTACACTACGTGGGAGGAGATCGACAGGTGGGCGATCAACCCAGGGAGAGTGCCGGAGCCCGCCTGGGATTCTCTGGCGCAGTGCGAGGAGGGATACCGGCGAATGGAGGCAGCACGACGAAGCGGTAGGAAGCCTGTGGGAAAACCCAAAAAAATTCTTTGGGGGGGGCTTAAAGGGAGAGTGGCGAAGTCAGGTTGGAAACCTGCGCCTACTCCCTGTAATTACCGTGGAGAGCGAGAGTACGGGCAGACACCGTGTTACGCAGTAGAGCGCACGGTGTCTCCTGTACGTGTGCATAGCCCGGTGCGGGTTATTCCACCTCCCCGCACTGGCAGGGCTAGATTGAGTATTGAGCCGGATGTCATGAAACCGGTCCTACATATCTGGCCACCAGTGCGTCTCCTCGGGCCGGTTTACATGGCACCAGCCTTACGCATGGTGTCCCCGGTTCGCCTACATAGCCCGGTGCGGGTTATTCCACCTCCCCGCACTGGTCGGGCAACGGGGAGCATTCAACCAGGTAAGGTTGGTCAGGCTCAATGCTCAAGGGAGCCAATACGCCTGCACGGTCCGGTATTTCCGGCGCCACCTTCCCGCCCCAGTTCAGTGCCACCAGTACATACACCACGTAACAGGCTTCCAGTGTGTCTCCAGAGCCCTGTTCCTCCTCCACGCACTCGTCCTATGGTGCGTGTCTCCAGCCCGGTACCACCAATTCCGGCACCACGCACTAAGCCTCTTGTGCGTTTCCAGAGTCCTGTGCATCCTGTTGCTGCTCCCCGCATTAGCCCTGAGATGCGTGTCCCCAGTCCGGTACCACCAGTTCCGGCCCCACGCACTAGGCCTAATGTGCGTCCCCAGGGTCCAGTATGCCCTGTTCCTTCTCCCCGCACTAGCCCTGAGATGCGTGTCCCCAGCCCGGTGCCACCAGTCCCGGCACCACGCACCAGGCCTACAGTGCGCCTCAGCCGGCAGGAGTCTGCCGTCTGCACAGCAATGACTGAACTGCCCGTCTGCCAAGCGCCATCTGAGCCATCCGTCTCCCCAGCGCCATCTGAGCCATCCGTCTCCCCAGCGCCATCTGAGCCATCCGTCTGCAATGAGCCTGCAAAGCCGCCCGTCTGCCATGAGCCTGCAAAGCCGCCCGTCTGCCATGAGCCCACTGAGCCGTCCGCCAGACAGGAGCCGCTAGAGCCGTCCGTCAGACAGGAGCCGCTAGAGCCGTCCGTCAGACAGGATCTGCCAGAGCCGTCAACCAGACAGGATCTGCCAGAGCCGCCAACCAGACAGGATCTGCCAGAGCCGCCAACTAGCCATGAGCAGCCAGATCCGTCAGCTAGCCATGAGCAGCCAGATCCGTCAGCTAGCCATGAGCAGCCAGATCCGTCAGCTAGCCATGAGCAGCCAGATCCGTCAGCTAGCCATGAGCAGCCAGATCCGTCAGCTAGCCATGAGCAGCCAGATCCGTCAGCTAGCCATGAGCAGCCAGATCCGTCAGCCAGCCATGAGCAGCCAGATCCGTCAGCCAGCCATGAGCAGCCAGATCCGTCAGCCAGCCATGAGCAGCCAGATCCGTCAGCCAGCCATGAGCAGCCAGATCCGTCAGCAAGCCATGAGCAGCCAGATCAGTTAGCCAGCCATGAGCAGCCAGATCTGTCAGCCAGCCATGGGCCGTCCCTCAGTCCGGAGCTGCAGTCCCTCAGTCCGGAGCTGCAGTCCCTCAGTCCGGAGCTGCCATTCCTCAGTCCGGAGCTGCCCCTTACCCTGGAGCTGCCCCTTACCCTGGTGCTGCCCCTTACCCTGTTGCTGCCCCTTACCCTGGTGCTGCCCCTTACCCTGGTGCTGCCCCTTACCCTGGTACTGCCCCTTACCCTGGTACTGCCCCTGATCCTGGTACTGCCCCTTACCCTGGTACTGGCCCTTAATCCGGAACTCCCCCTTAATGCAATGGGATTAATGTGGAGAGGGGTTATTTTGAAGAAACTAAGGAGGTGGTTAGGGACTGTGGTGAAGTGGGGACCACGACCAGAGCCGGAGCCGCCACCGTGGAGGGAAGCCCACCCAGACCTTCCCCTAGACTGTGTATGGTGCGCCCGGAGTTCGCGCCTCAAGGGGGGGGTTATGTCACGCCCTGGCCTTAGTATTCTTTGTTTTCTTGATTATTTTAGTTAGGTCAGGGTGTGACATGGGGAATGTTTATGTTTTGTTGGTGTTGGGTGTTTATATGGTAAAGGGGTTATGGGTTGTTGTATAGTATATGGGTTTGTGTGGAGTACAGGTGTCTAGTGTTTTCTATGTATGTTTAGTTGTCTAGGAGAGTCTATGGTGGCCTGAATGAGTTCCCAATTAGAGACAGCTGATTTCGGTTGTCTCTGATTGGGAGCCTTATTTAGGGTAGCCATAGGCTCTCATTGGGTGTGGGTAATTGTCTATGTAAGAACGTTAGTAGCCTGTATGTTTGTGCACAACGTTTGTAGCTTCACGGTCGTTTTGTTGTTTTGTTAAAGTGTTTTGTTCGTGTTCATCTTCGTGTTGTTATAATAAAAGAAGATGGCTTATTTTCCAAGTGCTGCATTTTGGTCCGTTAATCCGCCACACGATCGTGACAGGCTGCTAGGGATAGACTGCTACTGTCCCGTATTTGGTAGTGTACTCAAATCACAGCCACTGCAGCTGTATGATCCCAGAGCACATTCCCCTAAACCTTAATAATACACAGTCACTTGTCAGTCGGAGGCGAGGGTTGATGTGCAATATTTTGATTTTATATGTGTTTATATGTTTTACAACTCAAATGTATAAAGTCCAACAGCAATATGTGCAATGAATTGTATGTGTAATGTCCTAGCCTCTGTTCTGAAACGTGTCTATATGTCCTTCCTGTTGTTTTTAAATGTCTGATGTACGTATGTTGTCCTTTTGTATATAATGTTGTCGTGGTTACAGTATATGTTCACTTGCCCGGGGACTAAGGATGTAAATGAGCTGTTTGATAAATCTGGTGCAACTCATGCTGTCCCTGTCCAAATAAACTTCAGAAATAAAATAAATAAATGAGATCACTAGGTGTGATTTATTTTAAACTAGCAAAGAACACAGTTATAACCATGTCAGAGACTCAATCTCCATTTTTTGTTGTCGAGTCAAATCTCTGCCAACTGACTAAACCCCGAATCCCCTCTTCACCCTGAACAAGGCAAGGGCACCACCCTTAGCTCACACAACTTAGAAGTTGAATTCCAAACGATTTCATCCACCCCTCCCTGTAATGGCTGAGCGGTCTAAGACAGACCACACCGGGTACTATGGTTCCACACCTTTAGGGGGAGAGTGACCCTCTGGGCAGGGTAGAGCGACAACCCGCTGCCCAGGCCTTTTTCTGGCCCTCTCTCTCAGGCTGCACAGCAGACACCCAGGAATGCTCCCACAATGAACCTCAGAGACAACAGAAACTACCTGCTGCTGTATCTAATCCCTGTATAGGAAGAGAGAGAGGAAGAGAGAGCAAAAGAGGGGGGAAAGAGAGAGAGGAAAAAGAGGGGGGGGGGGGGCAGAATAGTCGCCCTCAGGGTCCAGGCAGGTAAAGCTAGGATGCTGCATGGGGCTTTAGGGAACCCATTATAAAGCCCAGAGCCACATAGTCATGTCTAGTGAACACAGGACCTACTGACTTTACAAGGATAGGCCATCAGGCTGCATCCTGGAGGTATGTTTTCAATGGGTTACTCTGTGTTCAACAGCCTGAATGTGAATAATATGAATAATATTTTAATGCTAAGCGAAGGATTTAGCATATGATCATATTCAGGAGGTGACATCACCATCCTAATACATGATGTTGTATTAACTAAATAGACTGGAGATGACATCACCATCCTAATACATGATGTTGTATTAACTAAATAGACTGGAGTAGACATCACCATCCTAATACATGATGTGGTATTAACTAACTAGACTGGAGACGACATCACCATCCTAATACATGATGTGGTATTAACTAAATAGACTGGAGATGACATCACCATCCTAATACATGATGTTGTATTAACTAACTAGACTGGAGATGACATCACCATCCTAATACATGATGTGGTATTAACTAACTAGACTGGAGATGACATCACCATCCTAATACATGATGTGGTATTAACTAAATAGACTGGAGATGACATCACCATCCTAATACATGATGTTGTATTAACTAAATAGACTGGAGATGACATCACCATCCTAATACATGATGTTGTATTAACTAAATAGACTGGAGATTACATCACCATCCTAATACATGATGTGGTATTAACTAACTAGACATAACATCACCATCCTAATACATGTTGTGGTATTAACTAACTAGACTGGAGATGAC
Organism: Salvelinus fontinalis; assembly: GCF_029448725.1. Lineage (NCBI taxonomy): Eukaryota > Metazoa > Chordata > Actinopteri > Salmoniformes > Salmonidae > Salvelinus > Salvelinus fontinalis. The sequence goes on along the minus strand of NC_074671.1, from coordinate 66,641,208 downwards.
ATCACCATCCTAATACATGATGTGGTATTAACTAACTAGACTGGAGATGACATCACCATCCTAATACATGATGTGGTATTAACTAACAAGACTGGAGATGACATCACCATCCTAATACATGATGTGGTATTAACTAACTAGACTGGAGATGACATCACCATCCTAATATATGATGTGGTATTAACTAACTAGACTGGAGATGACATCACCATCCTAATACATGATGTGGTATTAACTAACTAGACTGGAGATGACATCACCATCCTAATACATGATGTGGTATTAACTAACTAGACTGGAGATGACATCACCATCCTAATACATGATGTGGTATTAACTAACTAGACTGGAGATGACATCACCATCCCAATACATGATGTGGTATTAACTAACTAGACTGGAGATGACATCACCATCCTAATACATGATGTGGTATTAACTAACTAGACTGGAGATGACATCACCATCCTAATACATGATGTGGTATTAACTAACTAGACTGGAGATGACATCACCATCCTAATGCATGATGTGGTATTAACTAACTAGACATAACATCACCATCCTAATACATGATGTGGTATTAACTAACTAGACTGGAGATGACATCACCATCCTAATACATGATGTGGTATTAACTAACTAGACTGGAGATGACATCACCATCCTAATACATGATGTGGTATTAACTAACTAGACATAACATCACCATCCTAATACATGATGTGGTATTAACTAACTAGACTGGAGATGACATCACCATCCTAATACATGATGTGGTATTAACTAACTAGACTGGAGATGACATCACCATCCTAATACATGATGTGCTATTAACTAACTAGACTGGAGATAACATCACCATCCTAATACATGATGTGGTATTAACTAACTAGACTGGAGATGACATCACCATCCTAATACATGATGTGGTATTAACTAACTAGACTGGAGATGACATCACCATCCTAATACATGATGTGGTATTAACTAAATAGACTGGAGATGACATCACCATCCTAAGACATGATGTGGTATTAACTAACTAGACTGGAGATGACATCACCATCCTAAGACATGATGTGGTATTAACTAACTAGACTGGAGATGACATCACCATCCTAATACATGATGTGGTATTAACTAACTAGACATAACATCACCATCCTAATACACGATGTGGTATTAACTAAATAGACTGGAGATGACATCACCATCCTAATACATGATGTGGTATTAACTAACTAGACTGGAGATGACATCACCATCCTAATACATGATGTGGTATTAACTAACTAGACTGGAGATGACATCACCATCCTAATACATGATGTGGTATTAACTAACTAGACATAACATCACCATCCTAATACATGATGTGGTATTAACTAAATAGACTGGAGATGACATCACCATCCTAATACATGATGTGGTATTAACTAAATAGACTGGAGATGACATCACCATCCTAATACATGATGTGGTATTAACTAACTAGACTGGAGATGACATCACCATCCTAATACATGATGTGGTTTTAACTAACTAGACTGGAGATGACATCACCATCCTAATACATGATGTTGTATTAACTAAATAGACTGGAGATGACATCACCATCCTAATACATGATGTTGTATTAACTAAATAGACTGGAGATGACATCACCATCCTAATACATGATGTTGTATTAACTAAATAGACTGGAGATGACATCACCATCCTAATACATGATGTGGTATTAACTAACTAGACTGGAGATGACATCACCATCCTAATCCATGATGTGGTATTAACTAACTAGACATAACATCACCATCCTAATACATGATGTGGTATTAACTAACTAGACTGGAGATGACATCACCATCCTAATACACAATGTTGTATTAACTAACTAGACTGGAGATGACATCACCATCCTAATACATGATGTGGTATTAACTAAATAGACTGGAGATGACATCACCATCCTAATACATGATGTGGTATTAACTAACTAGACTGGAAGTAAAGCTACTGGGTCTGTTCTCTCAGAGTTAACACCTCTGACAAGCCCTGGATTTCTACTGAACAGACGGTCTGTTTCACATGTCCTTTTCTCTTTGGAAAAAGAAGTGCCTCATCATCACGAGATTTAGGATTATTCCAGCATGATCTTATTCAGGGAGTCTCTCAGTGAAGAAAGTTTACAAAAGTCCCAATGAACACTGAACAATTTGAGCTGAACGTTCTCTTCATTTGAACCACATAGCCTTCAAAACAACCCAGACACGTGCAAAGAATCTCGCCCCGTTCCCTCGACACCCTTGCCAGAACACACAAACTCACCGGAGGAGAAAAATGCAGACATTGAAAGCACCAAATAGTCAGGTGGTACCAGGTCTAGAGAATGAAAATACACTCCTGAACACCCAGTTCACAAAACCCCTCCAAATCATCATCATAATATCAGCCAAATGAATCCTGACAGACCACACCTTCCTCCAGGAAACCTATAGGATATCCTTACCTTGCTCAGTGTGTGTCTGTTGAGGGGAACTATCACTGGAGTTACAGAAGTGTGATACAGACCCCTGACCAGAAGTTAACAGCATGGACTAGGCTTTTATGTGCAGGTGGGTGGAGCTACTGGGGAGGAGACTAGGCTTTTATGTGCAGGTGGTGGAGCTACTGGGGAGGAGACTAGGCTTTTATGTTCAGGTGGGTTGAGCTACTGGGGAGGAGACGAGGCTTTTATGTTCAGGTGGGTGGAGCTACTGGGGAGGAGACTAGGCTTTTATGTTCAGGTGGGTGGAGCTACTGGGGAGGAGACTAGACTTTTATGTGCAGGTGGGTGGAGCTACTGGGGAGGAGACTAGGCTTTTATGTTCAGGTGGGTGGAGCTACTGGGGAGGAGACTAGGCTTTTATGTTCAGGTGGGTGGAGCTACTGGGGAGGAGACTAGGCTTTTATGTTCAGGTGGGTGGAGCTACTGGGGAGGAGACTAGACTTTTATGTGCAGGTGGGTGGAGCTACTGGGGAGGAGACTAGGCTTTTATGTTCAGGTGGGTGGAGCTACTGGGGAGGAGACTAGGCTTTTATGTTCAGGTGGGTGGAGCTACTGGGGAGGAGACTAGGCTTTTTATGTTCAGGTGGGTGGAGCTACTGGGGAGGAGACTAGGCTTTTATGTGCAGGTGGGTGGAGCTACTGGGGAGGAGACTAGGCTTTTAAGTGCAGGTGGGTGGAGCTACTGGAGAGGAGACTAGGCTTTTATGTGCAGGTGGGTGGGGCTACTGGGGAGGAGTACCCCTCAGAGAAGGTGGGCAGAGCGAGAGGCGAGGTAGCCCCCGAGAGAGTGTGAAAGAGGGAGAGAGAAAGAGAATAGAAGAGAGGGAGATAGAAAAGAGAGGGAGAGAGGGGAGATGTATTTTCCTGAGTAGTAGGGATACAGAGTCAGAGAGAGAGAGGGAGAAGAGAGGTGGAGAGAGAGAAGAGAGATGGATAGAGAGAAGAGAGGTGGACAGAGAGAAGAAAGATGGATAAAGAGAAGAGAGGGGGATAGAGAGAAGAGAGATGGATAGAGAGAAGAAAGATGGATAGAGAGGTGGACAGAGAGAAGAAAGATGGATAGAGAGGTGGATAGAGAGAAGAGAGGTGGATAAAGAGAAGAGAGATGGATAGAGAGAAGAGAGGTGGATAAAGAGAAGAGAGATGGATAGAGAGAAGAGAGATGGACAGAGAGAAGAAAGATGGATAGAGAGGTGGATAGAGAGAAGACAGATGGATAGAGAGAAGAGAGGTGGACATAGAGACATGGCAGATAACTCAAAGGAAATAAATCCAACCTCTAACACTACTCCTGTAAGGAGCTTCTCCTTGATTCTCATTTGATTTCATCTGTTAAAACCATTCTTTGGCGTGATGATTTCCTACGGATAGAAGCTTGGTTCAGTGGAGCGGTGGTGTTTAGGTGAAGTAGTAGAGCTATATCTCCCAGTATCTGTCCACTGGGCCGGCTACTGATCTCTAGCACAGTACAACTCAGTGGCGCTTCTGCTGCAGAGCTTCACATCACCAGAACACAGCGAGTGAACAGCTGGTTGAGATTTGATGCCGTATTGAAACCGTGTTGTAATGTTGCAGTTTGCCATGTCCTTCCCGCGCCATTCCTGTTGATCTAGAAAACATTATCATAACCACCGCCCATTCCTTTTGATCTAGAAAACATCCCTGTTTATCTAGAAAACATTATCATAACCATCGCCCCTTTCCTTTTGATCTAGAAAACATGATCATAACCACCGCCCATTCCCGTTGATCTAGAAAACATTATCATAACCACCGCCCATTCCTGTTGATCTAGAAAACATTATCATAACCACCGCCCATTCCTGTTGATCTAGAAAACATTATCATAACCACCGCCCATTCCTGTTGATCTAGAAAACATGATCATAACCACCGCCCATTCCTGTTGATCTAGAAAACATTATCATAACCACCGCTCATTCCTGTTGATCTAGAAAACATGATCATAACCACCGCCCATTCCTGTTGATCTAGAAAACATTATCATAACCACCGCTCATTCCTGTTGATCTAGAAAACATTATCATAACCACCGCCCATTCCTGTTGATCTAGAAAACATTATCATAACCACCGCTCATTCCTGTTGATCTAGAAAACATTATCATAACCACCGCCCATTCCTGTTTACCTAGAAAACATTATCATAACCACCGTCCATTCCTTTTGATCTAGAAAACATTTTCATAACCCTCCCCCATTCCTGTTGATCTAGAAAACATTATCATAACCACCGCCCATTCCTGTTGATTTAGAAAACATTATCATAACCACCGCCCATTTTATTGTCAGCTGCATCTGTCTTGCATCCACTATAGGCACACTCCTCATTATTGTCCTTTCTAATACAAATAGGCTGTCCTCAAGTGCTGCTTCTCTCTCTCTCTCTCTCTCTCTCTCTCTCTCTCTCTCTCTCTCTCTCTCTCTCTCTCTCTCTCTCTCTCTCTCTCTCTCTCTTTCTCTCTCTCTCTCTCTCTCTCTCAAATATCAACCTTTTTCTGGACACTTTTTGTCCATCTGTTCTACTGCCCCACCTGTCTCACATTATGGTGTCTGGCAGGAACCACTCACCCTGTTTCTATTGATCTATTATACACCGTATTATCTTCCATTACATATCAAGGAAAAACATTGAACAGCCACCAGTTGAATGGAAACTTTGACATCATACCTGCCCAGACTTCCTATCCATGTAGTTAACCTGCATGTGCTTACATCTCAAGGCCAAAATGTTATTATGTCAAACAGCGGCCCCAGAAATGTGGTATGCATACGCCATTATATCTCTGCTTCCTGTTGTTTGATCAACTTCCTTTAATCTGGCCCATTGGCAGTTAGTGGGGATGACTAATATGTCAACTGAGCTCACTCCCATACTACAGGAGCCATTGAGTCCAACTATCAAAACATGATGGGAACATTTGTACATGATAACGACAATATCTGATACACCACGGTATGTTGATCTGTGGTCTATCATTTAGTTTGACTGTCTTTAAATCCTCAGTGACTAGTTCTTATAGATTCATGGACGTGCCAGTGAGAGCAGCAGTAAGACAGAGAGAGAGACAGTGAGAGAGACAGAGAGAGAGACAGAGAGAGAGACAGACAGACAGACAGACAGACAGACAGACAGCTGCTGCGTTTGCCTTGTGTTACCCACACAGCTCATGTTCTCTGGTGCTGACAGGCTGTCTGTTAGAGACACGGGCAATGTTTCAGTATGAATGTGTTGGATCGACAGCTGAAACGTGACCGGCAGCTGAGCCCTGGTCCGGGGCAGAACCCTGCAGCTGCCGAGCACAGCAGTCACTCCGGTCAACCCAGGTTACACACAGAAATTCACAGCCACAGCACTAAACACTCAACCACACACAAAGAGATGAGAGATGACATGGCCCTTTGTGGGACCATTCATGGGACCATTCATAAATACGTCATGTTCTGTAGCTAGTCTAATACAATGCATGATCTTTCTCCAAACCAAACTTGAACAATTACATTTACATTTCATGTTATCATTCTTGAATATTGTACATATTATAAATAGCTACATGTATTCATCAGTGTGGCTGTCAGTGCTGAGATATCAAAGAAGTATATTGTAGGGTTGTACGTTGTAGGGTTCATCGAGGTTTCTGCTGCTATTCTAATGAGTCACAGAGCAGCTAATAGAGGTTCAACAGAGAGGACGTTCAAGAAACCTCCATTTTCACAGAACACTAATGCAGAGCAGAGATGTGTTCATTGCTTCACTCACAAAAACGGCATTCACCATGCGTCTCATTGGGAGAGTTCTAGATAAAAATGTTATGTTAAATTTACATCATTACATTTTCACAGACTATCCCAGCCTTGACTGAGATATACAGTTACAGAGGGGTTGCAAAGGGAGGGTACTGTATATTACTTTAGAAGTTTATCAGAATACGAACAGAATTTTGGTAACTTTTAAGGATTTTAGCACAAGACGTCTAGTGGGTCTTTTGGGTAATTCCAATTATCACAGGTGTCTGTCATTTTTTCTGGCCCTCCGTGTGGCCTTATCACGTGTAAAATATATAAAATAATCATATAAGATGATTTTTAAATAACAAATACAATGACAAAGCTGTTAAACATTATCTGAAATATAAACCATACATTTTGTGAAAACCATTGGTGTTTAATTTGAGGGTTTCAGCATGAAATATATTTTATAAACATTTTTACACACTTTTTTTACTATGTCAATATGTCTTTGTTGTACATTTTTTGATGCCAAACTGGTGGCAGCTGTGGAAAAAAGTCAATAGTTGCAAGAGTTGTAGAGTTTACTGAAAATAATGCCATTGTTGATTAGATGCTTGTTTCATTAATTAGGCTATTTTCTCTTGAACCATATGGTCTATCTACTAGAAACTCATGGACAATATGGACAGAGATTTTAAAAATGAATACTATATGTGAATACATTTTTTAAAAGCTACCAAAGTTACCATAAATTGCCATAGATTACCAAAATTACAGAAGATTCTGGTAACTTTGGTAAATTACCACTAGCTTTGCAACCTTAGTTACAGAACATTCACTTCATAAACTGAAAAGTCCCCATTGGCTGTAAACCATGACACTGATCTGTAGCAGCGTTAGCGAAGTCAAAAAGACAAGAATGAGATTCAATTGGTCAATTATTCGAATTCTGCTAGGTCAGGTGACCTCAGATTCCGGCCGACGGCCGCAGACCACAGAGATGATCGATGGTTGTCTTCTGTGGTTCCCATGGTCAGAGGAAGTCAGCTGAAGTTTAAGAAGCGAGAACGAGAGAGGTGTAAGAGTGCAGCTGGGTGCGACTCTGAATATCGTTTCTGTTACTGCGGTGTTATATCGCCGCCGAGTCGTGTTCGGGTTGACCGCCTAACTCACTCCCATTTAGTAGAATTACAGCTGTCGAGTTTGGCCGAGGATTGGACACGTTTGCCTGTGAGAACATTTCATAAAGCTGCAGTCACATGCTCCTCTGAAAAATGCAGACGGTCCCCTTTTCCAGAGATCTCAACACAGCATCCAGTCCATCCCCCCTGCCAAATGAAGGCTAGGTTGGAAAATATTCCTCTCTGTTTTTATGGGCCTTCAGAACAGCTTTTGATAAGGTCATCAAAACGTGTCGGAATTCATTGCCATTTGATACCTAATTAAGGATTCAAGAACCACTTCTGAGAAGGACGAAATGTAATGGATAAACAGTTGGTGCAAGATTGAGACAGATTCATCATGTGAACATCAGCCTTCAGATGGTGTTGGAACGGCCCTATTTGTCAGTGTAACCAGAATGGACGGTCCCCAGATGTGCAACTGGTCTTCCAGCACAGATACGTCATGACCTCTGGAAAGTTGAAACTGTTCCAACAGACCAATGACCTGTTTTTGTGCCTCGTTATTACATCTCTGTCTATTTTGGCTCGGGTGCAAGGACAGGTGAAGTCACCAATACAGAGCAAAACATGAGGGAGCGCCAACCCTGCTGAGGTGGTTTCAGAAAAAGGGAGTGCAGGCTTTTGTTCCATCCCTGCCCTAACACACTATCAGAACCTGAATGACGTATGTTAGAGCCGTAACACAACCCTGCATGCCCAGTAGCTCTCCAGCAGGGTTAGTATGCCCTGTTTGTCCCATGATGAGTACATTAAAACTGTATCCCAGACATACATATGTTGGAGAATATTAACCTTACAGACCTGAGCTGGCCAACAGACTGATGTCGATAGACATTCCTCACGTGACACTGACGCACACAAGTTAGATGTTGGAAACTCAGCCACAGGGACTGAGCCTGTACCATACCTCAGAGGACTATCCTTCTAAAGCCCACAAATATAATTAGTAAAAGAAGTCAATTACTCAACGAGCGGTAGAGTTGAGAAATGTATAAACTCTCTGTGGGTTTCCTGCTACCACAGGACTAAGCTTCATTATTCACGCATTCATATATCAAGCACTCGCTACAGAGGCATTTCCTCGTTCCCTGTTTTGTTTTGGCACACAAACATGGAAAATATCATTACCTCTTAAATGTTCCCCCACCGAACCACCTGCAGACTGCATAACATGTCGTCCTTTTAGTCAAAATGTTCTCAATCCTAATTGTTAATAGGGCGGTTTGAACAACACTATATTGAGTTCTGAAAAACAATTTTTTCACCCAGACAGTGATATTCCCAAGTGTGTGTGTGTGGCAGCAGACTGAAATCTCTCAATGGATCATGTGTGTTGTGTTGTGTGTGTGTGTGTGGCAGCTGACTGAAATCTCCCAATATATGACCCATTGGGAGATTTCAGTCTGCTGCCACATACACACACAACACACACATGATCCATTGAGAGATTTCAGTCTGCTGTCACACATACACATAAAAAAACACACACACACAACACAACACAACACACACATGACCCATTGGAAGATTTCAGTCAGCTGCCACACACACAACACACATATGTGTGTGTTGTGTTGTGTTTGTGTGTGCGTGTGTGTGCGTGTGTGTGCGTGCGTGTGTGCGTGTGCGTGTGCGTGTGCGTGTGTGTGTGTGTGTGTGTGTGTGTGTGGCAGCAGACTGAAATCTCCCAATGGGTCATGTGTGGTTAACGTTCCTCCCTATGACAGTGAGTGTCTGTTTAATATTTTTTCTGTAATAGCATTACGAAAAATTGAACAAATTTCAGGGTAATTTAGTTCAAACAGATCTCTCAATCATCACAGGATGGGTCTTTACACTTTAATTGGTATGATGTCATTAAAGCAAATGATGCAGAACAAAACATCACTTTCTGCCATAAAGCTGGTCGGCTATTACAGGACCTGTTCCTTCACTGTAATATGTACATAATGTATTCAAGCCCTCAATCTCCACTCTCCTTAAGGAGAGCGGTTGTAATGTTGACATCGTGAAGAAAGGGTTCATCCTTTCTATGGTAACTATGGTAACACTACCATCAAGGGTTGGACTACTGTGTGAAATACCAGTCTGACCACTTGTTTGCTAACACTAGCTTTGCCAGTTGGGCACGGGTTGAATTTGCTGTCCTGCCATCAATCTCTCTGGCATTTGTGGGTTTGTGTTGAGTCGGTCTACTGCTCTGTGTTTTTCTCCAGTACGGCAGGCTGGCGGCAGGGTTGAACCTCCGGTATGGGACGTTGGACGAAACAGAACCAAACACTAGTCCCTGCGCTGGGCTCCTCACACCGGGCTTTGGGGCAGAGAGACTCTGTGTGTTCCCGTCTGTCCTCTACGATCCAGACGACCCAGCCGTTGGGAGATACATCACGTGTGAGAAGAGTTCATCTGCTGGTCGCTCCTCTCCTCAGACGACAAGCAGAGATAGAGGCAGGCTATGAGGGATATTATTAGTTACACATGTCCTCATTTTTAAAGAGTACCTCATCTAGTGTAAGATACTCCACAGGGGTGACCAGAACTAGACAGTCAGTTGAGCCCAGAATAAAAGAAAGGAAGGTTGTCTGCAGTACACAAAACATGTATTTTCAACCATGTAAAAAGAACAGGTATTCCCAAATATATTGTAGAAACAACACTTCATAACTGAGTCAGCAGCTGTTCTTCCTCCTAACCATGTCTTCACTTGTGTACAAGTTACTATTTCCCCAACAACAACAGCCATTTACCATGAGGGTGGCATTTCCCCAACAACAACAGCCATTTACCATGAGGGTGGCATTTCCCCAACAACAACAGCCATTTACCATGAGGGTGGCATTTCCCCAACAACAACAACAGCCATTTACCATGAGGGTGGCATTTCCCCAACAACGACAGCCATTTACCATGAGGGTGGCATTTCCCCAACAACAACAGCCATTTACCATGAGGGTGGCATTTCCCCAACAACAACAGCCATTTACCATGAGGGTGGCATTTCCCCAACAACAACAACAGACATTTACCATGAGGGTGGCATTTCCCAAACAACAACAGACATTTACCATGAGGGTGGCATTTCCCCAACAACAACAACAGACATTTACCATGAGGGTGGCATTTCCCCAACAACAACAGACATTTACCATGAGGGAGGCATTTCCCCAACAACAACAACAGACATTTACCATGAGGGTGGCATTTCCCCAACAACAACAGACATTTACCATGAGGGTGGCATTTCCCCAACAACAACAGACATTTACCATGAGGGTGGCATTTCCCCAACAACAACAGACATTTACCATGAGGGTGGCATTTCCCCAACAGCAACAGACATTTACCATGAGGGAGGCATTTCCCCAACAACAACAGACATTTACCATGAGGGTGGCATTTCCCCAACAACAACAGCCATTTACCATGAGGGAGGCATTTCCCCAACAACAACAGATATTTACCATGAGGGTGGCATTTCCCCAACAACAACAGACATTTACCATGAGGGAGGCATTTCCCCAACAACAACAGACATTTACCATGAGGGTGGCATTTCCCCAACAACAACAGACATTTACCATGAGGGTGGCATTTCCCCAACAGCAACAGACATTTACCATGAGGGTGGCATTTCCCCAACAGCAACAGACATTTACCATGAGGGAGGCATTTCCCCAACAACAACAGACATTTACCATGAGGGTGGCATTTCCCCAACAACAACAACAGCCATTTACCATGAGGGTGGCATTTCCCCAACAACAACAGACATTTACCATGAGGGTGTCATTTCCCCAACAACAACAGACATTTACCATGAGGGTGGCATTTCCCCAACAACAACAGACATTTACCATGAGGGTGGCATTTCCCCAACAACAACAGACATTTACCATGAGGGTGGCATTTCCCCAACAGCAACAGACATTTACCATGAGGGTGGCATTTCCCCAACAACAACAGACATTTACCATGAGGGAGGCATTTCCCCAACAACAACAGACATTTACCATGAGGGTGGCATTTCCCCAACAACAACAACAGCCATTTACCATGAGGGTGGCATTTCCCCAACAACAACAGACATTTACCATGAGGGTGGCATTTCCCCAACAACAACAGACATTTACCATGAGGGTGGCAATTCCCCAACAACAACAACAGCCATTTACCATGAGGGTGGCATTTCCCCAACAACAACAGCCATTTACCATGAGGGTGGCATTTCCCCAACAACAACAGACATTTACCATGAGGGAGGCATTTCCCCAACAACAACAGACATTTACCATGAGGGTGGCATTTCCCCAACAACAACAACAGCCATTTACCATGAGGGTGGCATTTCCCCAACAACAACAGACATTTACCATGAGGGTGGCATTTCCCCAACAACAACAGACATTTACCATGAGGGTGGCAATTCCCCAACAACAACAACAGCCATTTACCATGAGGGTGGCATTTCCCCAACAACAACAGCCATTTACCATGAGGGTGGCATTTCCCCAACAACAACAACAGCCATTTACCATGAGGGTGGCATTTCCCAAACAACAACAGACATTTACCATGAGGGTGGCATTTCCCCAACAACAACAGACATTTACCATGAGGGTGGCATTTCCACAACAACAACAGACATTTACCATGAGGGTGGCATTTCCCCAACAACAACAGCCATTTACCATGAGGGTGGCATTTCCCCAACAGCAACAGACATTTACCGTGAGGGTGGCATTTCCCCAACAGCAACAGCCATTTACCATGAGGGTGTCATTTCCCCAACAGCAACAGACATTTACCATGAGGGTGGCATTTCCCCAACAACAACAGACATATACCATGAGGGTGGCATTTCCCCAACAGCAACAGACATTTACCATGAGGGTGGCATTTCCCCAACAGCAACAGACATTTACCATGAGGGTGGCATTTCCCCAACAACAACAGCCATTTACCATGAGGGTGGCATTTCCCCAACAACAACAGACATTTACCATGAGGGTGGCATTTCCCCACCAACAACAGCCATTTACCATGAGGGTGGCATTTCCCCAACAGCAACAGCCATTTACCATGAGGGTGGCATTTCCCCAACAGCAACAGCCATTTACCATGAGGGTGGCATTTCCCCAACAACAACAGACATTTACCATGAGGGTGGCATTTCCCCAACAGCAACAACAGACATTTACCATGAGGGTGGCATTTCCCCAAGAGCAACAACAGACATTTACCATGAGGGTGTCATTTCCCCAACAGCAACAGACATTTACCATGAGGGTGGCATTTCCCCAACAGCAACAGCCATTTACCATGAGGGTGGCATTTCCCCAACAGCAACAGCCATTTACCATGAGGGTGGCATTTCCCCAACAGCAACAGCAATTTACCATGCGGGAGGCATTTCCCAAACAACAACAGACATTTACCATGAGGGTGGCATTTCCCCAACAACAACAACCATTTACCATGAGGGTGGCATTTCCCCAACAACAACAGACATTTACCATGAGGGTGTCATTTCCCCAACAACAACAGACATTTACCATGAGGGTGGCATTTCCCCAACAACAACAGACATTTACCCTGAGGGTGTCATTTCCCCAACAACAACAGCCATTTACCATGAGGGTGTCATTTCCCCAACAACAACAGACATTTACCATGAGGGTGTCATTTCCCCAACAACAACAGACATTTACCATGAGGGTGGCATTTCCCCAACAACAACAGACATTTACCATGAGGGTGTCATTTCCCCAACAGCAACAGACATTTACCATGAGGGTGGCATTTCCCCAACAACAGACATTTACCATGAGGGTGTCATTTCCCCAACAACAACAGACATTTACCATGAGGGTGGCATTTCCCCAACAACAACAGACATTTACCATGAGGGTGGCATTTCCCCAACAACAACAACCATTTACCATGAGGGTAGCATTTCCCCAACAACACCAGACATTTACCATGAGGGTGTCATTTCCCCAACAACAACAACCATTTACCATGAGGGTGGCATTTCCCCAACAACAGCAGCCATTTACCATGAGGGTGGCATTTCCCCCCCAACAACAGCAATTTACCATGAGGGTGGCATTTCCCCAACAACAACAGACATTTACCATGAGGGTGGCATTCCCCCAACAACAACAGCCATTTACCATGAGGGTGGCATTTCCCCAAGAGCAACAACAGACATTTACCATGAGGGTGTCATTTCCCCAACAGCAACAGACATTTACCATGAGGGTGGCATTTCCCCAACAGCAACAGCCATTTACCATGAGGGTGGCATTTCCCCAACAGCAACAGCCATTTACCATGAGGGTGGCATTTCCCCAACAGCAACAGCAATTTACCATGCGGGAGGCATTTCCCAAACAACAACAGACATTTACCATGAGGGTGGCATTTCCCCAACAACAACAACCATTTACCATGAGGGTGGCATTTCCCCAACAACAACAGACATTTACCATGAGGGTGTCATTTCCCCAACAACAACAGACATTTACCATGAGGGTGGCATTTCCCCAACAACAACAGACATTTACCCTGAGGGTGTCATTTCCCCAACAACAACAGCCATTTACCATGAGGGTGTCATTTCCCCAACAACAACAGACATTTACCATGAGGGTGTCATTTCCCCAACAACAACAGACATTTACCATGAGGGTGGCATTTCCCCAACAACAACAGACATTTACCATGAGGGTGTCATTTCCCCAACAGCAACAGACATTTACCATGAGGGTGGCATTTCCCCAACAACAGACATTTACCATGAGGGTGTCATTTCCCCAACAACAACAGACATTTACCATGAGGGTGGCATTTCCCCAACAACAACAGACATTTACCATGAGGGTGGCATTTCCCCAACAACAACAACCATTTACCATGAGGGTGGCATTTCCCCAACAACACCAGACATTTACCATGAGGGTGTCATTTCCCCAACAACAACAACCATTTACCATGAGGGTGGCATTTCCCCAACAACAACAGCCATTTACCATGAGGGTGGCATTCCCCCAACAACAACAGCCATTTACCATGAGGGTGGCATTTCCCCCCAACAACAACAGCCATTTACCATGAGGGTGGCATTTCCCCAACAACAACAGACATTTACCATGAGGGTGGCATTTCCCCAACAACAACAGCCATTTACCATGAGGGTGGCATTTCCCCAACAACAACAGCCATTTACCATGAGGGTGGCATTTCCCCAACAACAACAGCCATTTACCATGAGGGTGGCATTTCCCCAACAACAACTGACATTTACCATGAGGGTGGCATTTCCCCAACAACAACAGCCATTTACCATGAGGGTGGCATTTCCCCAACAACAACAGCCATTTACCATGAGGGTGGCATTTCCCCAACAACAACAGCCATTTACCATGAGGGTGGCATTTCCCCAACAACAACAGCCATTTACCATGAGGGTGGCATTTCCCCAACAACAACAGCCATTTACCATGAGGGTGGCATTTCCCCAACAGCAACAGCCATTTACCATGAGGATGGCATTTCCCCAACAACAACAGCCATTTACCATGAGGGTGGCATTTCCCCAACAACAACAGACATTTACCATGAGGGTGGCATTTCCCCAACAACAACAGCCATTTACCATGAGGGTGGCATTTCCCCAACAACAACAGCCATTTACCATGATGGTGGCATTTCCCCAACAACAACAGACATTTACCAGGAGGGTGGCATTTCCCCAACAACAACAGCCATTTACCATGAGGGTGGCATTTCCCCAACAACAACAGCCATTTACCATGAGGGTGGCATTTCCTCAACGACAACAGCCATTTACCATGAGGGTGGCATTTCCCCAACGACAACAGCCATTTACCACGAGGGTGGCATTTCCCCAACAACAACAACCATTTACCATGAGGGTGGCATTTCCCCCCCAACAACAGCAATTTACCATGAGGGTGGCATTTCCCCAACAGCAACAGCCATTTACCATGAGGGTGGCATTTCCCCAACAACAACAGCCATTTACCATGAGGGTGGCATTTCCCCAACAACAACAGACATTTACCATGAGGGTGGCATTTCCCCAACAACAACAGACATTTACCATGAGGGTGGCATTTCCCCAACAACAACAGCCATTTACCATGAGGGTGGCATTTCCCCAACAACAGCAACAGCCATTTACCATGAGGGTGGCATTTCCCCAACAACAACAGCCATTTACCATGAGGGTGGCATTTCCCCAACAACAACAGACATTTACCATGAGGGTGGCATTTCCCCAACAACAACAACAGCCATTTACCATGAGGGTGGCATTTCCCCAACAACAACAGACATTTACCATGAGGGTGGCATTTCCCCAACAACAACAGACATTTACCATGAGGGTGGCATTTCCCCAACAACAACAGACATTTACCATGAGGGTGGCATTTCCCCAACAACAACAGACATTTACCATGAGGGTGGCATTTCCCCAACAACAACAGCCATTTACCATGAGGGTGGCATTTCCCCAACAACAACAGCCATTTACCATGAGGGTGGCATTTCCCCAACAACAACAGCCATTTACCATGAGGGCGTCATTTCCCCAACAACAACAGACATTTACCATGAGGGTGGCGTTGGTCATCAAAGTAGCTGTAAGGCATGAGCTTGTTATTGTTATTGCATGGTAACCCCGTTCAACCCCGTCATGGCGCTACACGCTCACGCTTTTGACCTGCGTCATGTAGTGCACGTTCACAGCAGGTAAAGATCAGTTCCTCGCCACATGCTGCACTGCACTCTGCTGCCCAGGGACTACGCATAGCTCCCAAAAAACAAGACATAACATTCCTGCTGGAGCATCAGTCCGAGCATGTGCCAAGTAGCTGAGGTAGAAAGAGAGCTTGGCGAGCGGTTTCCACAGAGGTGCTATCCCTCATCCTCCGTTTCAACAGGCCCCTTTTTACCAGCCCCGTCTCTTCCCTTCATCCCTCTAGCTCTGTACAGCTCTGGAGATGTCCCAGCCAAGCCAGCTGTCAAACCAGCACCCCGTCATCCCAGAGACATGACCCGTTCACACATAAACAACTAATCTCTCTCTATGGAGGGAAGGAGGCAGGGCTGATCAGAGGAACATGGGAACGTATGAGCATGGACCCCAGCAGAGTATGTCTGGACCAGGACTAATACTAAAACATATAACCGGGGTCATCTAAAATGTGATGTAGAAAATGCAAGCTACAGAAACATGTAGTTTGACTAGCTAAGACTAAGCTAGTATTTTGCCATTTCAACAGTGTCCATACCATTGAACATTATACAGTAACCCTAGTAACCCAGGACCCTAAACATCAGTAGGCTAACGTACACATCCAGTGTATACCATTCATCCACTTGATGACACACACACAGAATTTATGAACATCACAAACGCCTGCAGTCCCATTCATCACCATTGACTTCCCTCTGGTGGGTGAGGTCAGGGGTAAATAGCAGAGCAACGTAAATACACCAGCGTGCCTCCATGTGAGGAAACAGGTCATTACCCCAAACTGACGTTTCCTGTGGAGGGTAAGTCACTGGTCACGACACCTACAGCAGGGGCAATGTGAGCAAACCACCTCTGCGAGCAAAACTTCCTCTCCTGTGATTTTTATTTTATTTATATATTTTTTTATTTAACCTTTATTTAACTAGGCAAGTCAGTTAAGAACAAATTCTTATTTACAATGACGGCCTACCAAAAGGCAAAAGGCCTCCTGCGAGGATGTGTGTCTGGGATTTTTTTTTTAAATGAATGAACACAATATAAAGATAGGACAAAACACACAACAAAACACTACATAAAGAGAGACCTAAGACAACAACATAGAAAGGCAGCAACACATGACAACACAGCATGGTAGCAACACAACATGACAACAAAATGGTAGCAACACAACTTAACAACAACATGGTAGCAACACAACATGGTAGCAGCACAAAACATGGTACAAACATTATTGGGCACAGACAACAGCACAAAGGTCAAGAAGGTAGAGACAACAAAACATCACACAAAGCAGCCACAATCGTCAGTAAGTGTCCACGATTGAGTCTTTGAATGAAGAGATTGAGCCTCCAGTATTTATGCTGCAGTAGTTTATGTGTCGGGGGGCTAGGGTCAGTTGGTTATACCTGGAGTACTTCTCCTGTCTTATCCAGTGTCCTGTGTGAATTTAAGTATGCTCTCTCTAATTCTCTCGTTCTCTCTTTCTCTCTGAGAACCTGAGCCCTAGGACCATACGTCAGGACTACCGGGCATGCTGACACCTTGCTGTCCCCAGTCCGCCCGGCCTTGCTGCTATTCCAGTTTCAACTGTTCTGCCTGCGGTTACGAAACCCCTACCTGTCCCAGACCTGCTGTTTTCAACTCTTAATGATCGGCTATGAAAGCCAACTGAGATTTATTCCTGATTATTATTTGACCATGCTTGTCATTTATGAACATTTTGAAAATCTTGGCTCTCTCTAATTTTCTCCTTCTCTCTTTCTTTCTCTCGGAGGACCTGGGCCCTAGGACCATGCGTCGGGACTGCCGCCCGTGGTGACTCCTTGCTGTCCCCAGTCCGCCTGGCCTTGCTGCTATTCCAGTTTCAGCTGTTCTGCCTGCGGTTATGGAACCGCCACCTGTCCCAGACCTGTTGTTTTTCAACTCTTAATGATCAGCTATGAAAAGCCAACTGAAAATTATTCATGATTATTATTTGACCATGCTTGTCACTTATGAACATTTTTGAACATCTTGGCATAGTTCTGTTATAATCTCCACTCGGCACAGCCAGAAGAGGACTGGCCACCCCTCATAGCCTGGTTCCTCTCTAGGTTTCTTCCTAGGTTTTGGCCTTTCTAGGGAGTTTTTCCTAGCCACCGTGCTTCTACACCTGCATTACTAGCTGTTTGGGGTTTTAGGCTGGGTTTCTGTACAGCACTTCGAGATATTAGCTGATGTACGAAGGGCTATATAAAATAAAATTGATTGATTGATTGAGATAAAGAGATTGTGATGCTAAATCCTGCTGAGCTGAGCCAGGGTCGTGGGTTCAATTCCCACTGGGGCCACATATCCTAAGATATAAGATGTTGAAACATTCTGTCCTGTTAGTCACATTGTATTATATACCATTATTATTGAGTCTGGGGACACAAAGAACTTGGCTCTGCTGACTCCTCGTCTGCATGGAGCAGACACCAGACACTGTTGTTGTTCCTGAATGAACTTCTTGGACACCAGAACCCCCAAACAGTACTCCTACATTTCTCCTAAATGATGATAGATTCATATCCATGTGCAACAGTGCATAACATGGAATTCCGGCTTAGATAAGTTAAAGCAGTGGTGTTAAGAAAGATATAGGGGAATTACAGTGCATTCGGAAAGTATTCAGACGCCTTGACTTTTTCCAAATGCTATGTTACAGCCTTATTCTAAAATGGATCAAATAAAAACAATCCTCCTTAATCTACACACAATACCCCATAATGACAAAGCAAAACAGTTTTTTAGACATTTTTGCTAATTTATTTTTTAAAAACAACAGAAATAGTTATTTACATAAGTATAAGTATTCTGACCCTTTGCTATGGAACTCGAAATTGAGCTGTTTCCATTGATCATCCTTGATGTTTCTACAACTTGATTGGAGTCCACCTGTGGTAAATTCAATTGATTGGTCATGACTTGGAAAGGTACACACCTGTCTATATATATAAAGGTCCCACATGTGACAGCGCATGTCAGAGCAAAAACCAAGCCATGATGTCTAAGGAATTGTCCGTAGCGCTCTGAGACAGGATTGTGTCAAGGCACAGATCTGGGGAAGGGTACAAAAAAACATTTCTGCAGCATTGAAGGTCCCCATGAACACAGTGGTCTCCATCATTCTTAAATGGAAGAAGTTTGGAACCACCAAGACTCTTTCTAGAGCTGGCCGCCAGGCCAAACTGAGCAATCAAGAGAGAAGGGCCTTGGTCAGGGAGGTGACAAGAACCCAATGGTCACTCTGACAGAGCTCCAAAGTTCCTTTGTGGAGATGGGAGAACTTTCCAGAACGACAACCATCTCTGCAGCACTCCAACAATCAGTCCTTTATGGTAGAGTGGCCAGGTAGAAGCCACTCCTCAGTAAAAGGCACATGACAGTCCGCTTGGAGTTTGCCAAAATGCACCTAATGGACTCTTAGACCATAAGAAACAAGATTCTCTGGTCTGATGAAACCAAGATTGAACTCAGATGTGACGCCTGTATGCCAAGCGGTGACGCATGGTGGTGGCAGCATCATGCTGTGGGGATGTTTTTCAGCGGCAGGCACTGGGAGACTCGTCAGGATCGTGGGAAAGATGAATGGCGCAAAGTACTGAGAGTTTCTTGATGAAAACCTGCTCCAGAGCCCTCAGGACTTTGACGAAGGTTCACCTTCCAACAGGACAACAACCTTTAAGCACACAGTCAAGACAACGCAGAAGTGGCTTCGGGACAAGTCTTTGAATGTCCTTGAGTGGCCCAGCCAGAGCCTGGACTTAAACCCGATCGAACATCTCTGGAGAGGCCTGAAAATAGCTCTGCAGCGCACTCCCCATCTAACCTGACAGAGCTTGAGAGGATCTGCAGAGAAAAATAGGAGAAACTCCTCAAATACAGGTGTGCCAAGTTTGTAGCGTCATACCCAAGAAGACTCGAGGGTCTTTGGCTCTCTGCCAAAAGTGCTTCAAGAAAGTGCTGAGTCTGAATACTTATGTAAATGTGATATTTCAGTTTTTTATTTTAAATTTGCAAACATTTCTAAAAAACTGTTTTTGCTTTGTCATTATGGGGTATTGTGTGTAGATTGATGAGGGAAAAAAACAATTTAATCAATTTTAGAATAAGGCTGTAATGTAACAAAATGTGGAAAAAGTCAAGGGATCTGAATACTTTCCGAATGCACTGTAGATCACTATATAGGCTGACTTGGTGACTAAGTGCACTGTAGATCACTATATAGGCTGACTTGGTGACTAAGTGCACTGTAGATCACTATATAGGCTGACTTGGTGACTAAGTACACTGTAGATCACTATATAGGCTGACTTGGTGACTAAGTGCACTGTAGATCACTATATAGGCTGACTTGGTGACTAAGTGCACTGTAGATCACTATATAGGCTGACTTGGTGACTAAGTGCACTGTAGATCACTATATAGGCTGACTTGGTGACTAAGTGCACTGTAGATCACTATATAGGCTGACTTGGTGACTAAGTGCACTGTAGATCACTATATAGGCTGACTTGGTGACTAAGTGCACTGTAGATCACTACATAGGTTGACTTGGTGACTAAGTGCACTGTAGATCAATTTATAGGCTGACTTGGTGACTAAGTGCACTGTAGATCACTACATAGGCTGACTTGGTGACTAAGTGCACTGTAGATCACTATATAGGCTGACTTGGTGACTAAGTGCACTGTAGATCACTATATAGGCTGACTTGGTGACTAAGTGCACTGTAGATCACTATATAGGCTGACTTGGTGACTAAGTGCACTGTAGATCACTATATAGGCTGACATGGTGACTAAGTGCACTGTAGATCACTATATAGGCTGACTTGGTGACTAAGTGCACTGTAGATCACTATATAGGCTGACTTGGTGACTAAGTGCACTGTAGATCACTATATAGGCTGACTTGGTGACTAAGTGCACTGTAGATCACTATATAGGCTGACTTGGTGACTAAGTGCACTGTAGATCACTATATAGGCTGACTTGGTGACTAAGTGCACTGTAGATCACTATATAGGCTGACTTGGTGACTAAGTGCACTGTAGATCACTATATAGGCTGACTTGGTGACTAAGTGCACTGTAGATCACTATATAGGCTGACTTGGTGACTAAGTGCACTGTAGATCACTATATAGGCTGACTTGGTGACTAAGTGCACTGTAGATCACTATATAGGCTGACTTGGTGACTAAGTGCACTGTAGATCACTATATAGGCTGACTTGGTGACTAAGTGCACTGTAGATCACTATATAGGCTGACTTGGTGACTAAGTGCACTGTAGATCACTATATAGGTTGACTTGGTGACTAAGTGCACTGTAGATCACTATATAGGCTGACTTGGTGACTAAGTACACTGTAGATCACTATATAGGTTGACTTGGTGACTAAGTGCACTGTAGATCACTATATAGGCTGACTTGGTGACTAAGTGCACTGTAGATCACTATATAGGCTGACTTGGTGACTAAGTGCACTGTAGATCACTATATAGGCTGACTTGGTGACTAAGTGCACTGTAGATCACTATATAGGCTGACTTGGTGACTAAGTGCACTGTAGATCACTATATAGGCTGACTTGGTGACTAAGTGCACTGTAGATCACTATATAGGCTGACTTGGTGACTAAGTGCACTGTAGATCACTATATAGGCTGACTTGGTGACTAAGTGCACTGTAGATCACTATATAGGCTGACTTGGTGACTAAGTGCACTGTAGATCACTATATAGGTTGACTTGGTGACTAAGTGCACTGTAGATCACTATATAGGCTGACTTGGTGACTAAGTGCACTGTAGATCACTATATAGGCTGACTTGGTGACTAAGTGCACTGTAGATCACTATATAGGCTGACTTGGTGACTAAGTGCACTGTAGATCACTACATAGGCTGACTTGGTGACTAAGGAATAAAGCGGGGTGGCAGAATCGGAACCACCTCTTTCCTCTTTCCTTTTTCACTGAAAACTGGATGCTTCCGGTTTCTTCCGACTCAGCTGAGGTTGAGTCATTTCTGAAAACAGCTGCAGTGCCTGTAAGGGTGGCATATTTTCAGTACTCCTGAAAAGGTGAAAACATTTTTAACCAAGGACAAATTCTCTGGCCGCTCACACAAAACGTATTTTTCAGGAAAACTTACAGTAGAATAAAATGATACATCATGTTTCGATGTTGTATCAGGGAATAACAATTTAGAAAGCAACAAAGTCCCAAAATGTTAAAAAAATTTTTTTTGCATTAATTGATTGTCCACGATATTGTTTACATTCCTTTGCACAGTAACTGGGCAAGAAGTATGCCATTTTGTGGTCAGAACCTGCCATTGCAAGTACATGTTCTGCAAGTCATCTTTGTCCACACATGGTGCACATTTGCAAAGGAAATGTATAGTGTATAAGGTTACAACTCTACAAAGACATATTGATCCCTGACCTTATCCTTTTCATTATCACGTGTGTTGACATTTCTGAAGCACTGTGTATATCATGTAGTTTCTTTAGCATGGATTGATCATGTATAGAAGTTGTAGTCACTTTACATCAATAAGACATTGAACATGGGCATAGTAACTTAAAAAATATATATCTTAATAATCTTGAATTATTGAGTCAATGCATGTTCACTATCTTAAAAATGCTGGCAAGTCGACAAGAGAATTCAAGAGTCAGTGGACACTGATTCTCCACTTCTTCCTGTGTCTTCAAAGGATTCTGCTATTTATTTCAGAGCACAATTCATGGCTTTGAACGTCAAGGGAATCCTTCACCGTCTGATTACTGGATAATCTGAGTGAAAACTGTGGCGTTCACAGAGACGCTGAGACTTCTCCTCTTCAAATGGTTTATTTATTTGCCCGTGACCGCGATCCAAACTGTTTCTGTTCTGCTGAATGTTTTGCTCCAACGCTTCCCTTGGAACAGCAGCCATATATTTTGACTGGAAACCATGTTGATCAGAGGGAGCAAATTAATCAACTTAGATAGATCCAAAAACATGAGTAACGTTCGTACATGAAAGGCACTGAGTCATCGTCTAATGATTCGACAGTCTGTTTGGCCAATGTCTGGACACACTTAGTTAAAGTTTGAGGCAAATGTTTGAGATTTGCTTTAAACCAGGGAGCTCAAAGCATACGAAGGTGAAAAGACATTTGCCCCTTCTCCTCCTCTTTTTCTTTCCTTCCTTCTTCACATTTGTCCGGTTTCCATGGCAACCGGTTGGAAGACGTGTCGGGGCTGGGTTTGGTTTGAGAGTTTTGTTCTGGGATGCCCACAATATCATCTGGTGTGCTTTGTGAAACTCCTAGAAAATGTCTAACGGTGACCAACAGGTTAGGATATGCTGTTCGAGGTGATAGGTGAATACATGGAGAGGCCTAATTGTATCAATAATATATTTACAATTCTACCACCAGTCCCTACTTTACAGGAAAACAACACAATGTGAAAACTGTACAAGGGAGTGAATACAGCTTCATACTGTACATCCAAAGTACTACAACAAAAACAGAATATTGGAATATAAATATCCTACAGTTTACTACAGGTAAATGCTGACTGGGAGTTGCCTCATCTCATCCAGCATGTCTAGTCTGACCTTTAACCTACTAGGCCATACAGTACATTGTAGTTACAACCCAGTGTCTCTCTCTCCCCACTGGGCCATACAGTACGGTGTAGTTATAACCCAGTGTCTCTCTCCCTACTGGGCCATACAGTACAGTGTAGTTACAACCCAGTGTCTCTCTCTCCACTGGGCCATACAGTACGGTGTAGTTACAACCCAGTGTCTCTCTCCCCACTGGGCCATACAGTACAGTGTAGTTACAACCCAGTGTCTCTCTCTCCACTGGGCCATACAGTACAGTGTAGTTACAACCCAGTGTCTCTCTCCCCACTGGGCCATACAGTACAGTGTAGTTACAACCCAGTGTCTCTCTCTCCACTGGGCCATATAGTACAGTGTAGTTACAACCCAGTGTCTCTCTCCCCACTGGGCCATACAGTACGGTGTAGTTACAACCCAGTGTCTCTCTCCCCACTGGGCCATACAGTACAGTGTAGTTATAACCCAGTGTCTCTCTCCCCACTGGGCCATACAGTATGGTGTAGTTAAAACCCAGTGTCTCTCTCCCCACTGGGCCATACAGTATGGTGTAGTTAAAACCCAGTGTCTCTCTCCCCACTGGGCCATACAGTACAGTGTAGTTGTAACCCAGTGTCTCTCTCCCCACTGGGCCATACAGTACAGTGTAGTTATAACCCAGTGTCTCTCTCCCCACTGGGCCATACAGTACGGTGTAGTTAAAACCCAGTGTCTCTCTCTCCCCACTGGGCCATACTGGACGGTATGCAGTGAACGGTCTACTCTTCCAGCGGGAGGTTTTTGGATGAGGATGAAGAGGGCCCAGGGTGAGTTCCTCATGGGGTTGCTGTTTGAACAAGGCCAGACGGGTGTCTCCTGCACTTCACTGCACCCCCTCCACCCCCCTGCGCACACACGCACACACACACACACACGCACACACACACAACGTCCTGAAATGGACACCTTGTGTCTGACGTGCTTGAGGGGGCCGGCTGACCCAGCCACTACCCAGTCTGAGAGTTAAAACATGTCATTACTAATCATTACAATCTGTAGGCTACTCAGCAGTGACATCCAGACACAGTCAGCGACGTCATTATTACAAATACCAGCCGAGCTGGGGACCTCATGAGTCATGAAAATCCTGTTTAACATAAGTTTAAGATTGGTTTTAGCTCATGTAATGCATTCTCAGCAGAATTTCAGGCGTTCCATGGAACCTACCGCAGGAACAGCAAAAACTAAATACCAAGCATGTTTGATAGTTCATCAGGACGTTCACAGCCCTCACACGGTTTCCACTAGATAACCCAGCCACACAGTCAGATTCCACAGCTACAGAATTGGCTACATAATTTCTTTTTGGTCTTCATTTAAGGTTAGAGTTAGGCATAAGGTTAGCAGTGTGGTTAAGGTTGGTGTTATGTTTAAAGTCTGATTTTAGAATGGCTGGGTTATGACTTTATGTCTTGTGTTCACTAGTGAAAACCCTCACACATCCACTGAAATGAAGTAAGCTTTCGCTAGAGTATTGATTATAAAATAATGTCTCTAGGGTGGGATTTTAAATAAACAGCATGTTGGAGAAGAATCCTGAAAGCAGCCTCCGTGGTATGGTTGGTTCTGGGACTGTCCCATGGACAGTACAGTACATGAGGTATGGTTGGTTCTGGGGCTGCCCCCATGGACAGTACAGTGCATGAGGTATGGTTGGTTCTGGGACTGTCCCATGGACAGTACAGTACATGAGGTATGGTTGGTTCTGGGGCTGCCCCCATGGACAGTACAGTGCATGAGGTATGGTTGGTTCTGGGACTGTCCCATGGACAGTACAGTACATGAGGTATGGTTGGTTCTGGGGCTGCCTCCATGGACAGTACAGTACATGAGGTATGGTTGGTTCTGGGACTGTCCCATGGACAGTACAGTACATGAGGTATGGTTGGTTCTGGGACTGTCCCATGGACAGTACAGTACATGAGGTATGGTTGGTTCTGGGACTGTCCCATGGACAATACAGTACATGAGGTATGGTTGGTTCTGGGACTGTCCCATGGACAGTACAGTACAGAGGTATGGTTGGTTCTGGGACTGTCCCATGGACAATACAGTACATGAGGTATGGTTGGTTCTGGGGCTGCCTCCATGGACAGTACAGTACAGAGGTATGGTTGGTTCTGGGACTGTCCCATGGACAGTACAGTACATGAGGTATGGTTGGTTCTGGGACTGTCCCATGGACAGTACAGTACATGAGGTATGGTTGGTTCTGGGACTGTCCCATGGACAGTACAGTACATGAGGTATGGTTGGTTCTGGGACTGTCCAATGGACAGTACAGTACATGAGGTATGGTTGGTTCTGGGACTGCCTCCATGGACAGTACAGTACATAACATATGGTTGGTTCTGGGACTGCCTCCGTGGACAGTAGAGTACAGTACATGAGGTATGGTTGTTTCTGGGGCTGCTCCCATGGACAGTACAGTACATGAGGTATGGTTGGTTCTGGGGCTGCCTCCATGGACAGTACAGTACAGAGGTATGGTTGGTTCTGGGGCTGCTCCCATGGACAGTACAGTACATGAGGTATGGTTGGTTCTGGGACTACCTCCATGGACAGTACAGTACATAAGGTATGGTTGGTTCTGGGACTGCCGCCATGGACAGTACAGTACATGAGGTATGGTTGGTTCTGGGGATGCTCCCATGGACAGTACAGTACATGAGGTATGGTTGGTTCTGGGGATGCTCCCATGGACAGTACAGTACATGAGGTATGGTTGGTTCTGGAACTGCCCCCATGGACAGTACAGTACATGAGGTATGGTTGGTTCTGGGGATGCTCCCATGGACAGTACAGTACATAAGGTATGGTTGGTTCTGGGAATGCCCCCATGAACAGTACAGTACATGAGGTATGGTTGGTTCTGGGGATGCTCCCATGGACAGTACAGTACATGAGGTATGGTTGGTTCTGAGACTATAGATCACAACATAACAACAAAGCTTCAGATTGTACCCTAGGCAGGGCTTGTAAACAATGATATTACAGTGTAACGGAGTGTAGTTTCAGCATGTAGTTTCAGACGGTTCCATAGTCTCTATCTATCAAGAGAAAGTTTGATTTTCACAGACTTGCATCAATGTGAAGAGAGTATTTTCACTTAACTGTTTTACGGAGATTGATAGGGATCAGACTGGGATAGGACTGCTACCAGCCATCTGCCAGGGGAAATATATTGTACTTTCTCCTTTATAAACCAATCAAAGACAGCACAATCAAATGATTAATCACTCTTTTGCACGCTCTCTTAATAGGCAGTTTGGGAAAGGATTTACCATCAGTGTTCATGGGTAATTTGCACTAAAATCACACTGTTCATGTCTCCCTTGACAACATAAACCAAAACTGTTCAGATCTATTTCAATGAAAGGTCAGGAAATATTGTGACATTTAACACAATGTGTTTTCAAGTATATAAAAAGGAATGTGAGTGTGATGCTGAGCAGAAACATTCTTTAACGCAGAGGAAGCAAAATAATAGAATTCCATGGTTGATGTGTCAGATGAAGTTATAAGATCCTGTATTATTTCTATCCTTGGTGAAATATTTGTATTAATCTCTTCACAACAATAGCGGCTTACGGATTCCACTTTATAATTTAGCCGGAACGCTGTCATTTTCCAACATCGCCAACTGCTTTCCCAGTTCCTGTCTTTGAGAACTTAATGCATTTCGACCCTCATACCATCCCTCCTCGGCACAACCAACCCATACCAACACCACACAAGACAAATACATGCTATTACAGCCTGCGGTTTGTAGACCGCAACCCCAAGCCCTTTAGACAGACGAGATAAAACAAAAATTCATACATTTCGTGCCAGGTGATGTGGAAGCACAAGGCTAGCCTCTGCCAGAAGCAGCACTGAAGCAGACAGAGCAAACAATTCCAAGCATTCCTTGGAGAACCAGAGTAAAGTGACACAGACTTCCTCTACCACACAGCAGAGGTCACAGAGGCCTGGCCAGATGCAGCAGGCTGCAGAGATAGAGACGCCACTCAGAGAAGAGGACGCTTTGGTCCTTGGAAATAACCAGTCAGCCCTTCCAGATAGTGTACTACTGCTTTTCAAGCCTCTAAACTCATCACAATTATTTTTTATTTAGCCTTTATTCAACTAGGCAAGTCAGTTAAGAACAAATTCATATTTTACAATGACGACCTACCCCGGCCAAACCCTCCCCTAACCCGGACGACGCTGGGCTAATTGTGCGCCGCCCTATGGGACTCCCGATCACGACCGGTTGTGATACAGACCAGGATCGAACCAGGGTCTGTAGTGACACCTCTAGTACTGAGATACAGTGCCTTAGACAGCTGTGCCACTCGGGAGACCCTTTATGTCTAGCTCTCCTTTTCATCTCATCACACATGCAATGTGGCTCATTTGTTTTTGGCCCGACATGAAGGAAACCAATTGTTGTTGGTCAGAGATGAACTCCTTGAGTAGGAGACTAAGACTCAGCATACTACAGTACGCATCAATCCTAATGAAACACTTGAACATCAAACATCTCAGTTAAGAAGGAGCAAGAGAAAGACATACATGAGAAAAGAGAGAAAGAAAGAGGGAAAGAAAGAAAGGACAGACTTAGGAGCACATTGGTCTAACTGTTGTTCTTCCCAGTGTGTCTCCAGGAGGGCATAGTTTCCCCAGCAGAGAGAAGAGCCCCAGTCCCTGTTAGCTGAGCATTGATGGATTGAGCCCTCTCAAAGCCAATTTTGACTTTGTGTCTGTGTTAACTAGAGACAACCATGGAGTTCAGTCTATTCCACTCACCTTTTATTCAGAAGTGAGACTAACATTACCATTGTGATATTCCCCTGTCTTTGATCTCACGCCATTTACCAAGCCACAAATATGCAGACCAAGTGTATCATCGACATTTTCGTCTGCAGTCGACCGGATGAAAAGTGGGACTTCAACAACTGCCTGGCCTTTATTTCAGATGCAAGGCCAAGTGCAATAAACATGAATATGTATGAATATGCCTTTTGAATATGCAGATGATGAATGACTCTAAATATTAAAGAATGTACATGGTCAATTGGACTTATTTTTGGAAAATAGCACACTGGACAGTGCTATCCTCGATGCCGATGGTGCTATATTTTTATAAACTGGGTGGTTCGAGCCCTGAATGCTGATTGGCTGACAGCCGTGGTATATCAGACCGTAGACCACGGGTATGACAAAACATTTATTTTTACTGCTCTAATTACATTGGGTAACCAGTTTATAATAGCAATAAGGCACCTCAGGGGTTTTTGATTTATGGCCAATATACCACGGCTAAGGGCTGTATCCAGGCACTCGGCGTTGTGTCATGCAGGGGTATATTGGCCATATAGCACACCTCTTCGGGCCTTATTGCTTAAATATATTATGGTTAGGTCAGAGCAGTGAGCTAGCTGGTAAGTGTGCTCCCAGAGGTCAAAAGAGTATGAACATCCAGTGAATGAACTTCCAACGAACCGAAGAAAGACAGATTTACAAGCTTGTAGGAATGGCCGTCAGGATACGGCCTGGCAGGACAAGGGACACAGTGACAAAACAAGACAAAACCTTTATGCATTTGATGGCGTTTTCAGATATATTGATTCAGTGTCTGACTTTGACAGGGGCTGTGTTTTGCGTGTGTAGAGCCAAATCTCTATAAAGGGAGACATGCTAAGGCCCCATAGGCCAGAGGAGACCTTTCTATATCTGTAAATCAGTCACACAACCTTTAACATGGCAAAAAATGGATGGGAGAATCCATGACCTGCCTTGTCCATAAATAAACCCCAGCGCTTTGCTGAGCGCTTTGCTGAGACGAAGATGCTCAGCAGCAACAGACAGCCTTCTCAAACTGCTGCTGGTCAACATCCATCAATCCATCCATCAGTCCATCCAGGAGAGAGCCATCAGTCATCCAGGAGAGAACCATCAGTCCATCCAGGAGAGAGCCATCAGTCCATCCAGGAGAGAGCCATCAGTCATCCAGGAGAGAGCCATCAGTCCATCCAGGAGAGAGCCATCAGTCATCCAGGAGAGAGCCATCAGTCCATCCAGGAGAGAGCCATCAGTCCATCCAGGAGAGAGCCATCAGTCCATCCAGGAGAGAGCCATCAGTCCATCCAGGAGAGAGCCATCAGTCCATCCAGGAGAGAGCCATCAGTCATCCAGGAGAGAGCCATCAGTCATCCAGGAGAGAGCCATCAGTCATCCAGGAGAGAACCATCAGTCCATCCAGGAGAGAGCCATCAGTCCATCCAGGAGAGAGCCATCAGTCATCCAGGAGAGAGCCATCAGTCCATCCAGGAGAGAGCCATCAGTCATCCAGGAGAGAGCCATCAGTCCATCCAGGAGAGAGCCATCAGTCATCCAGGAGAGAGCCATCAGTCCATCCAGGAGAGAGCCATCAATCCATCCAGGAGAGAGCCATCAGTCCATCCAGGAGAGAGCCATCAGTCATCCAGGAGAGAGCCATCAGTCATCCAGGAGAGAGCCATCAGTCCATCCAGGAGAGAGCCATCAGTCATCCAGGAGAGAGCCATCAGTCCATCCAGGAGAGAGCCATCAGTCATCCAGGAGAGAGCCATCAGTCATCCAGGAGAGAGCCATCAGTCCATCCAGGAGAGAGCCATCAGTCCATCCAGGAGAGAGCCATCAGTCCATCCAGGAGAGAGCCATCAGTCCATCCAGGAGAGAGCCATCAGTCCATCCAGGAGAGAGCCATCAGTCCATCCAGGAGAGAGCCATCAGTCATCCAGGAGAGAGCCATCAGTCATCCAGGAGAGAGCCATCAGTCATCCAGGAGAGAACCATCAGTCCATCCAGGAGAGAGCCATCAGTCCATCCAGGAGAGAGCCATCAGTCATCCAGGAGAGAGCCATCAGTCCATCCAGGAGAGAGCCATCAGTCATCCAGGAGAGAGCCATCAGTCCATCCAGGAGAGAGCCATCAGTCATCCAGGAGAGAGCCATCAGTCCATCCAGGAGAGAGCCATC